>NC_091286.1:60327581-60627581 GCF_032444005.1 Ranitomeya imitator | reverse complement strand
TGGTGTCTATAAACTCTAAATTACCTGGATAATCATAAAGGCAGGTTAGTTTTACCATTTAGTGAACATGGTAAAGAAAAACCTGAAAAACAACTTGCAATTTTATTGCAATTCCACCGTACTTGGAATGGTGTCATTCAAAAGTACAACTTGTCCTGCAAAAAACAAGCGCTCACATGGCCATTTTGACCAAAAAATAAAAACTTTAAGGTTTTGGGAAGAAGGGGAGCAAAGCATGAAAATACAAAACCAAAAATACCCCTCGTCCTTAAAACATTAACAAAAAAGACCATAACCTTTTTGAACTTTTATTGCCTGTATTTCTGGCTTGAAAAAGGCGACTTATGGCTGCAACATCGCATCATCTACCTTATTTTTGTACTTTTGCCATATATTATTAAAAATGGAATAAAAGCTACGTTTTTCCCTTTGAGAATTCTCTAGTGTCTTGGATCTGCAATAATATAATATAACAAAGTAGATCTAAAAAGAAATGCATAGATATGTATACATAGGCAGGAATACAAAGTATGTATAAGGAATAATTACTTTTGAAATCACAGTCCAGGGGCCCACCACAACCGGGGTTTTCTTTGTCTTAGTTTCCTGAATACAGCAGGGGAATCTCCTAGCGAGCTATGTTCGGATTTCTTTGTTCAGGTCCATGATAAAGTTCTTGTCCAATACTACTTCATGGAGGGCGATCATGTGGCATGCAACAACATCAACAGTTTAATGGTAGCTCTAAAGATAAATCATAATTCAGAATAATTGAGACTCTTCATTGATTTGTCCAAAACAAGCCTAAAAGCCATCTTGCTGCATAACGGCAATGCGCTACCTTCAATTTCAGTTGGTTTTGCAGTCCACATGAAAGAAACATATGACAGCTGTTGAGGTGCCTGAACTATGATTATTTGTGGCCCCTCTGTGGTGACTTAAAGGTGGTGGCCCTCTTACTTGGTCTCCAGGGTGGAAATACAAAGTAAGGCTAGTTTCACATTTGCGTCTATGTGCGCAGCGTATCATCCGCAACAGCAAACGCATGCAAAAACGCATGCAAACGCATCGTTTTTATCCACATCAACTTACGCATGATGGCAAAAAACGCAGCGTTTGCATGTGCTTTTGCATGCCTTTGCACTTTTTATGCTCATTCGTTCGATATTTCCAGGAGGGCGTGTCTCAATCAGTTCCTGGACATATGCAGTCCAAAGAACGCAAGCTCATCGAACGCATGCATATGCAAGGACACGCATACGCATACATTCCCATAGACAGTAATGCGGTTTTTTAATGCACTCATCCGCATGCGCATGCCTGTGTATATTTGATGGCTTTTTGATGCCTCCAAAAATGCAACATGTTGCGTTCGCTGTGCTCAGCCGCACACTGCGAAAAAAAAGCATGCATACGCTAAAGCATGCAAACGCATGTCCATGCATACGCCATGTTAAATATATGTACACATGACGCATGCGGATGTATGCGGATCAAATGCTGCATGCACAGACGCAAATGTGAAACCAGCCTAATACTGCTTTGTGTGTGTGGGATAGTCATGCAAGATAATATCACTACAATAAAAGAGACTGGCCTCTCTGACATTTACTTCAGCCAGGGAGTAAAAATGTCCTGCATCCAGCACTTGTTGACCCATATAAGATTTTGCTACCATCATTGCATATCAAGTTGGGCCTTCCTTTAGCCAAAGATAAAGGAAGGAGTCTTTATTGGACCTCAGATTCACAAGCTTCTTCAATAAGCTGCATTGGGAACCTGGCTAACTAGAGCCTTCCCAATAATCAGCTGTTTCGAGCCGCAACTGCATGTGTCAAGGCTATGTGACAAATAGAGAACCATGTGCACTACTAAGGAAGGTGCCATAGTAGGATCCCACACCATGAAGTAATACAAAATAAACTAGGCACTCAACTTAAGAATGAATTTTTTAACTTTTAATGTAGTCAAGGCAAAACGTGTTGGCGGCATCTAACCTTTATCAATTACAAACTATACAGTAGTGTCAGGGATTCGTGGGAATCATGTGGATTTTAGTGAGGCACGTCTCAGTATGGTCAATTTCACAAGAGTATGGGGCATCTAAAGGGAAAAAAAAAACAATGGTAAACAAGCCAGGGGACCTGAATGTGCACACCACATTCACCAAGGTATCAAGACTATGGAGAAAAAATATCAATGAAAATGGTATTCAGATTACTGTCGACAACTGTTAGAGATGATCCAATGCAGGAGTACAAGAGACAAGCAAAAAATAAATGTCACTCAATGAGGACCAAATTTTGTAGTGAAATTTCTGTAAGTGTCTTTAATTCGCAATAGTCTTTAGGCAAGTTTTAGTTATTTGAATTGTTGCTGAGTTTCCTCTAAATATATATCAGAAAATTGGCATGACAAAATATTGTGCATCTTTATATTTGCAAAAAGAATAATGTCTCAAAGTACTGGAATTTTTATGCATTAATTATATGTAGCAGAAAAAGGAAAACTATTTAATATCATAGGAAAAAGAGCCAACTAAAAATTTTCATTGTCAGATTTGAATTCAGGAGGTCAAAATCACTAAGAGATGGCTCATTCCATAACTGAACCTGAAAACTTTTGAAAAATATGTAAAACAGTGCAATCGGATTGCACTCAACTATTCGAGTGTACGGGTCCATTGAAAAAAATCAGACCACATTGACATCTGAATGTGATCTGATTTTCACAGACAGACTGATTGGAGAATCAGGATAAACTTTATTTTTTTTAATTCTCCACATCGGAGAAAATTGTATCACACCAAGATCACATTTTGATCAAATTCTGATCAGAGCATGATTAACATAATTGGACTGATTTTCTCAAATGAGAGAAAAACAGTCGTGTGACCCTAGCCTTACTTTTCATATTGGCTTGACATATCTTGGGATGAATGTCGCTGAATTATTGTTGTGTGCACTAAGTCCATGATGACTTGCTATCCTTGGGGTTGAGTTCACCTTAGTCCACCAAAGAAATGACATAATGTTTTATTTTGGTGTTTTTTTTGCTTATGTGCTACACAAAAAGCAGTAATTGATCAAATTTAATTTCATAATGAGCAGATTAGAAATTTTTCTGGGAAGACGTTTATTTTACAGGATTCTACTTGTGGCATCCTGTGAAATTATAAATTACATCTATTATTTGTTGTACAGTAAATCTAGAGAAAACATTTTGGCAAACTATAAAAAATTCTAAAATTATTAAATTAGTTATCTACTGTTATATTAAAGGTAATATAGGGAAGCCATACTTACCATCAGTTTTACCTCCCAGCTCCAGCAATGCTTCTCCAACCATTTTCACTGAACTGGAAGAGGTGACATCATGACCACCAGTAGTCTGATCACCGATCACCGAGGTCTTTGGTATTAACTCAACTCGCCATATTGGAGGAAGAGAAATGCTGCCTATCCCCCATGAACACAATCCTCACTGTCCAGCATGGAGGTGGAAACATTATGTTTTGGGGGTGTTTCTCTGCTAAGGGCACAGGACTACTTCACCGCATCAACGGGAGAGTGGATGGAGCCATGTACCATAAAATCTTGAGTGACAACCTTCTTCCCTACGCCAGGACATTAAAAATGGGTCATGGCTGGGTCTTCCAGCAAGACAATGACCCAAAACATGCAGCCAAGGCAACAAAGGAGTAACTCAAAAAGAAGCACATTAAGGTCATAGAGTGGTCTAGTAGTCTCCAGACCAGAATCCCATAGAAAACTTATGGAGGAAGTTGAAGCTCCGAGTTGCCAAGCGACAGCCTCAAAATCCTAATGATTTAGAGATGATCTGCAAAGAGGAGTGGACCACAATTCCTCCTGACATGTGCGCAAACCTCATCACAACTACAAAAAACATCTGACTGCTGTGCTTGCCAACAAGGGTTTTGCCACCAAGTATTAAGTCTTGTTTGTCAGAGGGATCAAATACTTATTTCTCACTGCAAAATGCAAATAAATTAATATAATTTATACAATGTGATTTTCTGGATTTTATTTTTGACATTCTATCTCTCAATGTTAAAATTAACCTACCCTTAAAATTATAGACTGTTCCTGTATTTGTCAGTGGGCAAACGTACAAAATCAGCAAGGGATCAAATATTTATTTCCCCCACTGTGTGTATATATATATATATATATATATATATATATATATTTATGCACAGTATATGCTCCTGCATTTATATTGATTGACTAGTACATTTCAATAGCATAAAAAAATCCAAATAGATTTTATGTGAGAAGAACACAGACACAATCATCCAAGCAATCATTATATAAATAATTGTGATGTCTGTGGCCAGCAATATGCTGTGTCCAATCTGGAGATAATACAGTCATCCATGAGTAATGCTCTTTCGAATACCTGCAGAAGCAGATAAACAAGCACTAGTTAAGCACAAGCTGTAAATATTCAGCACTTATAACCATTCCATATGCTCTGTAATGGTTTACTGCCACACCAAAAAAAAAAAATCACAATAATATGTACATTACAGCAAACGCACGAGCACAAACCTCACCGTAGATGACAATATTTTTCATCAGAATTGCACATTTTTATGAAAGCCTCCGAAATGACAAAAGGTTCCTTTGAGAAGCGGCATTATGCATTGTTATCAGCATGGCGTAATTTGACTGTTGACAAAGTATCGGTGATGGCAGCGAGAAGGAAAGCAGTTAGCAATGCTGCGGATTGTAATCAAGAAGATGCTTAGCTGTGCAACACTGCATCTTGAGTGGATTTGAATCAACATTGCCTTCAGGGGACACACGCATACAAAAAAAGTCCATTCATTTTTAGTGAGAAAATTAGAGTGGCACTTCATGAAGTGAAATTTGACATGCGTTAATTGCTACGCAGTTCTCCTAATTAGGGATTTTCACATTCTTTTACTGTTGTCAGGCTGATGGCATATTGTCTTTCTGGACCAAATCGTAAAAATTACCATTTCAGTTCATACCAAAATTTAATTTGATAAATACATTTCTTAATTTGAGATGTTTATTTAGTATGTAGATAAAAAATAATAATAATTTGATATATATGTATTTATCTATTGAAAAATATATATATATTTCTATAACGCCAACATATTCTCCAGCAAAATGAATAGTACAGATCATCTTTATTTCTTCTTTCATTTATACTAATCGTTCATCAGTTTATATTTTGAATGTAGGTACATTATACTTTTAATAATTTTATGTATTTATTATAGGTGCATCGCATTATTTTTTTAAGTATTTATTACATTATTTATGACATATTGTTTTAAGATTTCATGTATCTATATTATAAATGCATGTTTTTTTAATCTTTTATGCATTTATTACAACAATGAACAGTGTCATATATACTCATTCTTGGTGTAGATTTTTTTTAGTTATGGGTAGGGTACATCTATTTTTTTCATTTAGAGTAAATAAATATATATATATACATTATATTTATATACAAATAAATATGTATATACATATATATATATATACATACATATATATATATATAAAATGGAAATATACTCTAAATATATATATATATATTTTTTTTTTAAACATATATATATTATGCATATGAATTGATAAATTTATTTTTTCCACTTGTGTTACGGATACTTAATTTGTTTTTCCTTTTTAAGTATCACCACATTAGAGCAAATATGAAAATAATGATTTTTTTAGCCTTTCAACCCTACTCAATCTATTAACATATTGAATTTTTTTCAATTTTCTATTTCCTTTCAATAACAATATTAATGTCAGTGGCAAAATTTGATTGGAACTAAATTACTTGTTACCTGATGGCATTTATTTATATGGCATTGAATTATAAAGCTTTGCTATTGTCATGCCTTAGGCGAATTGTTTATGACACCAGTAATAGGAGTAATTGTTATTGTTGAAATTACCTGTCAGCTACCCATAGCTGTGGCCCTTGTCCCACTGACAAATAGTGACAGGGGAGAGGGATCGTCCACACGTTCTCCTGATGACTTCTCCTCTGATAATAAGGAGTGCGAGGCCTCTG
Source organism: Ranitomeya imitator (assembly GCF_032444005.1). NCBI lineage: Eukaryota > Metazoa > Chordata > Amphibia > Anura > Dendrobatidae > Ranitomeya > Ranitomeya imitator. The sequence goes on along the minus strand of NC_091286.1, from coordinate 60,621,497 downwards.
ATAATTTGCCTGTCACTGTTGAGTGCGGCTCAGACAGAGTTGGCCAAATTGTTGTCATTCACTCTGACAAAGACAGCAAAATGCTCAATGTGAGGAGGAGCGCACACATCCTTGCACATCCTTTACATGGCTTATGGATTGGATCCAGTAGAGCAGCCATAAGAGGTCAGTAATATTGAGATATATTTATAATAACCTACGTCAGTCCGGTTATTATCTGCTGAGTGAAATCATAGCTAATGTAAAGGATGACTATTCAATAATATATGTGAGCACGTACATGTGTACATATATATATGTATATATATATATATACCGCATTATTTTATTATAAGATGCACTTTTTTCCCAAAAATATTTTGGGGAAATGGGGAGGGGTCTTATAATTTGAATAAACCCTACCAGCTGCATTGGAGCGTGGTCCCAGAGTCACTGCTCATGGAGGCAATAGTGGAGCGATGCTGTGGGCCCCGGGCTGGGAGGAGGGCATTCTAGGAGGTGCAACACTGCGGGTGTTCAGTGGTGCTGGGACTCCGCTGACATTTTGTGAAAACCCGGAGCCTTCGCATCTCCATGATTTACATTGCGGTGGACTCAGGGGAAATGGTCACCGGGGACTTCACATGCGCAGATGAAGATCTTTCACCACTGAACACCCATAGTGCCGTACCTCCAAACACCCCTTCCTCCCAGCCTGGGTTCCGCAGCATGGCCGCACTCCTGCCTCTCTCAGCAGCGACCCTGGGACCCGCTCCACCATATAAAATATAAAAGATGAAAATATACACACGTGGTCAAAATTGTTGCTACCCCTTGATTAATGACAGAAAAACCCACAATGGTCACAGAAATAACTTGAATCTGACAAAAGTAATAATAAATAAAAGATCTATGAAAATGAACAAATGAAAGTCAGACATTGCTTTTCAACCATGCTTCCACAGAATTTAAAAAAGATTAAAATCATGAAATAGACCTTGGCAGAAATGATGGCACCCTTAACGTAATATTTTGCTGCACAACCTTTTGATGCAATCACTGCAATCAAACAATTCCTGTAACTGTCAATGAGACTTCTGCACCTCTCAACCGATTTTTGGCCCACTCCTCAAGAGCAAACTGCTCTAGTTGTCTTGTGTTTGAAGGTTGTCATTTCAAGACGGCATATTTCAGCTCTATCCAAAGGTGCTCAATAGGATTTAGGTCAAGGCTCATAGAAGGCCACTTGAGAATAGTCCACTTAATATAGGCCATTTCAAGCTTTCTGAAACTGGGCAGCACATTTCTCTGTTGATAATCTTTAGATTTCATTGTACCCTTCACAGATTCTAGATACCCTGTGCCAGATGCAGCAAAGCAGCCCCAGAACATAACAGAGCCTCCTCCATGTTTCACAGTAGGGACTGTTAGGAGTCGAGTTTCCTCTGCTGCACAGGGGGAATCTCGATCCGTCTCCGCTGCGGTCTCCCATTCTCCTCCAGCCGCAGTGGAGTCTGCTCAGCAGGGACGTCGCTCCCAGTGTCTTGCTCGCTCTCACTCTGTACAGAGAGTTACTGCTGCTTCTTCAGCTCCTGCCATTAAAGTCAGTGCTGGTCAGCGGCGAGCGGACTTCCCTGGGACTAAGTCCTTGTTTGCGCACACTGAGCATGCCCAGAGCAAGATCTCCCGTTGGAGATCGAGGGTCATGTGCTCTGGCTCTGCAGCGCATTCCATTGGTCCTCTTGGCAGGCCCTGGAAGGGCAAAGTTTATGTGGCCACTTCCTGTCCTGCAATTATATAAACTGCGCATGACCGCACGGCCATGCGCTAGTGTACAATTGAATACGTGTGTTTGTTGTGAGTGCAAGTCGTTCATTAAATACCCCTACCCTATTGTATGACTGTTCGCGTATGGAGTATGGCTGCTATCTAGCGCCCGACAAATCACTCAACGTGTCACACACGTATCAGCATCTATTGCTGTTACCGCCAGTGCGGCACCACGCGCCAGTAGTGCGCTTCCTGACCCACGTCTGGGTGCTTAGTGGTGCCTGCCAGCATGGCACAGTTCGCACTTCAGTGCGCTAATTATAAGAGTTGCCTAACACACCCTGTTGCGGTGTTGTGTCAGCAAGTGGTCTAATCGGACTTCAATCCTAGTTGGGGTTAAGTTCGCTGACTGCTTGCTCGCCTTCTATGTGCGGTACCGCGATCCTGTGACGCAACAGGATCGCTTCCTTCACGTTGGGTGAAGTTTAACCCACGCGAGTATACTTATGAGTACCGCCATATAGTCTGTCATTACTCAGCAGCAGGTTCCATCTCTGCACGGTGGACCCCGGGCTACGAACGCACCATACACTATCAGTCTTATTATTTGGTGCGTTCCGCTAGCCCTAACATTACACTAGCGCCAGGGTCTGGCTAGTGATGACGGACAAACAGCAATCCCTGCAGTATATACAGCAGCTGGAGGGTAGGTTGGCGGCTCTCGAGAGCGCAACCTCAGCTGTGGATGTTACCGCAGTTGCTGTACAGGCTGCCAGCGTGGCTGCAGCAACTTTGTCCATTGCCACCCCTGTTCCGACATTTTCTCGCCTCCCGCTGCCAGAAAAATTTTCTGGTAATAGCAAATTTTGTAGGGGATTCGTGAGTCAGTGCTCTATTCATCTCGAGCTTCTGGCTGCACGTTTCCCCACAGAGCGGGCTAAGGTGGGATTTATTGTGTCTCTATTATCGGACAGGGCGTTGGAATGGGCTACGCCGCTGTGGGAGCGTGGCGATCATGTGGTGCAGAGTGCTCCTCTGTTTTTGAGCACTTTAAAACAGGTCTTTTTAGGACCTCAAGTCACCCATGACACTGCGCTCCAACTGCTGGCATTAACTCAGGGTGAGTCCTTGGTCAGTCATTTTGCCGTCCAATTCCGCACTTTAGCATCTGAGCTGGAATGGTCGGATAAAGCTCTTATCCCCATATTTTGGAGGGGCTTGGCTGACCATGTAAAGGACGCTCTGGCCACTAGGGAGATTCCTGCCACACTGGAGGAGTTAATAACAGTCTCCACTCGAATTGACCTCCGTTTTAACGAGCGGAGGTTAGAGCGAGCCCAGTGTAGGCAGAGGTTTCGGCTGGCTCCTACTTTCGCCAAACCTCTGGAATCTCCGGTCCTGGTTCCTGAGTCACATGAGGCCAGGGAAGTGTCACAAGCGGGACCTAAGTCCCGGACCGCTTGTGCATTCAGGGTCTGTCATGTTTGCCAGCAGTCTGGACATTTAGCCACCAGATGTCCTCAGCGGTCGAGGAAACGTCAGCGTCTAGTGGTCGTAGGTGGAGGTACACTAGACACGGCGACGTTTGCCTCTAAATTGTCCTTTAAGGGGACAATTACTATAGGCTCATTCTCCCACTCAGTAGAGCTCTGCGTGGATTCTGGGGCGGAGGGCAATTTTATGTCTTCTGCCTTCGCCCAACGCCACGCAATACCTCTGGTTATGCTAGCTCAACCTGTAACGGTACGAGTGGTGAATGGGTCGACTCTGCCCTCACATATAACTCACCAGACCATCCCTTTTACTCTGTCCATGTCGCCATCTCATCAGGAGATTATTTCTCTGCTCGTCATTCCAGAGGGAATTGATGAGGTCCTGTTGGGAATACCTTGGCTACGGTACCACTCTCCTCATATCGAGTGGTCCTCAGGCAGAATTCTGGGATGGGGTGAATCTTGTGGGGGTAGGTGTCAGAGGGAGTGAGTTCAGGTAGCTACAACTGAGGTACCCGCAGATCTTTCCTCTCTCCCCAAGCAGTATTGGTCGTATGCAGACGTATTCTCCAAAAAGGCGGCGGAGACCCTTCCGCCCCATCGCCCCTATGACTGTCCTATTGACCTCTTGCCTGGTGCTGAGCCTCCCCGGGGTCGAGTCTATCCGCTATCTCTCCCGGAGATGGAGGCAATGTCACAGTACATCCAGGAAAATCTGGCAAGAGGGTTCATCAGGAAGTCAGTGTCACCTGCTGGGGCCGGGTTCTTCTTCGTGCAGAAGAAGAGTGGGGAATTGCGTCCATGCATAGACTACAGGGGTCTTAACGCCATTACCATTAAGAATAAATACCCTTTGCCTTTGATATCTGAACTGTTCGATAGGCTTCGGGGAGCAAGGGTATTTACTAAATTAGATCTGCGGGGTGCTTACAACCTGATTCGCATCCGTGAGGGGGACGAATGGAAGACGGCTTTTAACACCAGGGATGGGCACTATGAATATCTGGTGATGCCCTTTGGGCTCTGTAATGCCCCAGCCGTTTTCCAAGACTTTGTGAACTATATCTTCTGGGATATGCTTTCCACCTCGGTCGTAGTCTATCTGGATGATATTCTCATCTACTCTCCAGATATTGACTCCCACCGGAGAGATGTTTGCAAAGTCTTCGACCTCCTACGGGCAAACTCCCTCTATGCCAAGTTGGAGAAGTGTATGTTTGAGCAGGAGTCCTTACCTTTCCTAGGCTACATCATCTCAGCCCAGGGATTGGCTATGGATCCTGCCAAACTACAGGCTGTGATGGACTGGCAGGAACCCCATTCTCTTAAAGCGGTGCAGCGCTTTATGGGGTTCATCAATTATTATCGCCAGTTCATCCCGCATTTCTCAACTTTGGTGGCTCCCTTGGTTGCCCTCACCAAGAAGGGGCGAATCCCAAATTGTGGTCTGAGGAGGTCTCCAAGGCCTTTGTCTCTATAAAGTCACACTTCGCTAGCGCTCCCATTCTTCATCGCCCCGATGTTGATAAGCCATTTATCATGGAGGTGGATGCCTCTTCTGTTGGTGCTGGAGCAGTCCTCTTCCAAAAGGATGCTCAAGGTCGGAAGCATCCTTGCTTCTTTTTCTCCAAGACCTTCGCACCAGCAGAGAGGAATTATTCCATCGGGGACAGGGAGTTGCTAGCCATGAAGTTGGCTTTCTCGGAGTGGAGACATCTCTTGGAGGGAGCACGTTTTCCCTTCCAAGTCTTCACAGATCACAAAAATTTGGTGTACCTGCAGACAGCTCAGCGGTTGAATTCTCGCCAGGCCAGATGGTCCTTGTTCTTCTCCCGGTTTCATTTCACCCTCCATTTCCTTTCTGGGGAGAAGAACATTTGGGCCGACGCTCTCTCTCGCTCCGTTGTGTCATCTGCGGAGGAGGAGGAGCCTCGGCTTATTGTCCCCACCGAGAGTTTGAGAACCGTGGCCCCGGTTTCGCTGGAGTCTGTGCCCCTGGGCAAGATTTTTGTTCCATCTAGTTTGCGACCGGAGGTTCTCTCTTGGGCGCACTCGTCCAGGGTGGGTGGACATTTTGGTACTAAAAGGACATCAGAGTTACTGGCGAGGACATACTGGTGGCCGCATATGGCTCGTGATGTCGCTGAGTACGTTCGGGCGTGTGTCTCTTGCGCCAGGAACAAGACTCCTCGGCAACGGCCAGCTGGTTTGCTTTATCCTCTGCCCGTGGCTGACAGTCCCTGGGAGATGGTCGGGATGGACTTTGTGGTTGGCTTACCCAAGTCTCATAATTGCACCATTATCTGGGTGATCACCGATCATTTTTCCAAAATGGTGCATTTGGTGCCTCTTCCACGGCTACCATCTGCACGGGCGTTGGCTGTCTTGTTTATCAAGCATATCTTTCGCTTACACAGTATTCCAGACAAAATTGTTAGTGACCGGGGTCCCCAGTTTGCGTTTCGATTCTGGAGGGAGCTATGTCGTCTACTCAGTATTGAGTTAAATCTCTCTTCGGCATATCATCCCGAGACGAATGGGTTGGTAGAAAGGGCCAACCAGACCTTGGTCACATATCTGCGACATTTTGTTTCTGCCAGACAGGATGACTGGGCATCCTTGCTACCGTGGGCAGAGTTTGCACTTAACAATGCCGTAGCCGACTCCACCGGTCAGACTCCATTCCTCTTAAATTACGGCCAGCATCCGCGTGTTCCTGTGCCCATGCCTGTGTCTTCCGCTGATCCCAGGGTGGCAGACTGGGCTGTGGAGGCACGGGACGTTTGGGATCGCACGCAGGATGCCATTCGGGCCTCCAAGGAGAGAATGAGGTCCTCCGCCAATGTTCATCGGCGCCCCGCTCCGACTTTTGCCCCTGGCGACTTGGTGTGGCTCTCCGCCCGTAACATCAGGCTGCGAGTCGAGTCCACTAAGTTTGCTCCTCGCTACTTGGGTCCCTTCAAGGTTCTCGAACAGGTTAATCCTGTGGTCTACCGCCTGGCTCTTCCTCCACGCTTGGGTATCACCGACACCTTTCATGTGTCCCTCTTGAAACCCGTATACATGTCCCGGTTTTCCGAGTCATCTGCCGGGACATCGGGTTCGTCTACGGACGATTACGAGGTGAACGCTATTTTGGGGTGCAAGGTGGTACGCGGCAAAAAATTTTATTTGGTGGATTGGAAGGGTTATGGTCCAGAGGACAGGTCTTGGGAGCCTGCTGAAAACATTCGGGCCCCACAGCTCATTGCTGCCTTCGAGCGTAGCGAGGCCCAAGGAGGGGGGAGCCATGTTAGGAGTCGAGTTTCCTCTGCTGCACAGGGGGAATCTCGATCCGTCTCCGCTGCGGTCTCCCATTCTCCTCCAGCCGCAGTGGAGTCTGCTCAGCAGGGACGTCGCTCCCAGTGTCTTGCTCGCTCTCACTCTGTACAGAGAGTTACTGCTGCTTCTTCAGCTCCTGCCATTAAAGTCAGTTCTGGTCAGCGGCGAGCAGACTTCCCTGGGACTAAGTCCTTGTTTGCGCACACTGAGCATGCCCAGAGCAAGATCTCCCGTTGGAGATCGAGGGTCATGTGCTCTGGCTCTGCAGCGCATTCCATTGGTCCTCTTGGCAGGCCCTGGAAGGGCAAAGTTTCTGTGGCCACTTCCTGTCCTGCAATTATATAAACTGCGCATGACCGCACGGCCATGCGCTAGTGTACAATTGAATATGTGTGTTTGTTGTGAGTGCAAGTCGTTCATTAAATACCCCTACCCTATTGTATGACTGTTCGCGTATGGTGTATGGCTGCTATCTAGCGCCCGACAAATCACTCAACGTGTCACACACGTATCAGCGTCTATTGCTGTGACCGCCAGTGCGGCGCCACGCGCCAGTAGTGCGCTTACTGACCCACGTCTGGGTGCTTAGTGGTGCCTGCCAGCACGGCACAGTTCGCACTTCGGTGCGCTAATTATAAGAGTTGCCTAACACACCCTGTTGCGGTGTTGTGTCAGCAAGTGGTCTAATCGGACTTCAATCCTAGTTGGGGTTAAGTTCGCTGACTGCTTGCTCGCCTTCTATGTGCGGTACCGCGATCCTGTGACGCAACAGGATCGCTTCCTTCACGTTGGGTGAAGTTTAACCCACGCGAGTATACTTATGAGTACCGCCATATAGTCTGTCATTACTCAGCAGCAGGTTCCATCTCTGCACGGTGGACCCCGGGCTACGAACGCACCATACACTATCAGTCTTATTATTTGGTGCATTCCGCTAGCCCTAACAGGGACAGTGTTCTTTTCTTGATATGCTTCATTCTTCCATCTGTGAACATAGAGCTGATGTGCTTTGCCAAAAAGTTCAATTTTTGTCTCATCTGTCCATAGGGCATTCTCCCAGAAGCTTTGTGATTTGTCAACATGTAGTTTGGCAAATTCAAGTCTGGCTTTTTAATGATTTTTTTTCAACAGTCGAGTCCTCCTTGGTTGTCTCCCATGAAGTCTACTTTGGCTCATACAACGACAGGTGGTGCGATCTGACACTGGTGTTCCTTGAGCTTGATGTTCACCTTTAATCTGTTTAGAAGTTTTTCTGGGCTCTTTTGTTATCATTAGTATTATCAGTCTCTTTGATTTGTCATCAACTTTTCTCCTGTGGCCACATGCAGGAAGGTTGGCAACAGTCCCATGGATCTTAAATTTCTGAATAATATGTGCAACTGTAGTCACAGGAACATCAAGCTGTTGCTGATGTTCTTATAACTTTTACCTTTAACATGTTTGTCTATAATTTTCTTTCTAATCTCTTGAGACAACTCTTTCCTTCGCTTCCTCTGGTCCATGTTGAGTGTGATACACACCATGTCACCAAACAGCATAGTGAGTATCTGTAGCCCTATATATAGCGCCATTCACTAATTCCAAGATTTTAGACACCTTTGATGCTAGTTAGTGGACACACCTTGATTTAACATGTCCCTTTTATCACATTATTTTCAGGGGTACCATCATTTCTGTCCAGGCCTATTTCATGAGTTTTATTTATTTTTTTTAATTCTGTGGAAACATGGCTGAAAAGCAATGTCTGACTTTCATTTGTTCATTGATCTTTTATTTATTATTACTTTTGTCAGATTCAAGTTATTTCTGTGACCATTGTGGGTTTTTCTGTCATTGAACGAGGGATACCAACAATTTTGACCACCTGTAAATATTTATTTTTTTGCCTAAAATGCAAAGGAAATGTGTCATCTTTAACTTTAGGCCTTTTAGAGATTATTTTATCTTCAATTTGCTTACAGTAACTGTTCAGAATAACAGTAATTTTGACCTGGGGTGCCCAAACTTTTAACTTTTACTTGCCACTGTGTATCTATCTATCTATCTATCTATCTATCTATCTATCTATCTATCTATCTATCTATCTATCTATCTAGGGTGGGCCATTTATATGGATACACTTAAATAAAATGGGGATGGTTGGTGATATCAAATTCCTGTTTGTGGCACATTAGTATATGGGAGGGGGAAAACTTTTCAAGATGGGTGGTAACCATGGTGGGCCATTTTGAATACAACTTTATTATTTCCAATGGGAAGAGGGTAATGTGACACATCTCAAACTTATTGACAATTTCACATGAAAAACAATGATGGTTTTAACGTAACTTTATTCTTTCATGAGTTATTTACAAGTTTATGACCACTTATAAAATGTGTTCAAAGTGCTGCCCATTGTGTTGGATTGTCAATGCAACCCTCTTCTCCCACTCTTGACACTCTGATAGCAACACCGCAGAAGAAATGCTAGTACAGGCTTCCAGAATCCGTTGTTTCAGATGCTGCACATCTCGTATCTTCACAGCATAGACAATTGCCTTCAGATGACCCCAAAAATAAAAGTCTAAGGGGGTGAGATTGGGAGACCCTGGTGGCCATTCAACTGGCCCATCATGATGATGTGTTTTTATGCACTGGAGATGGCACGTTCCCTGAGTTTTTCCAGCAAGATGGTGCACCACCACATGGGTGTCAGGCCCGAGCATTCCTACATGAACAGTTTCCTGGAAAGTGGATTGGTCATCGTGGCCAAGTTGAATGGCCACCAATATACAGCTAATTGGATCACTGTATATACCTTACTAGAGATATTTAATTGATTTAATTTAGGCCAACTGGGTGATTGCAATATTATAAACCTTTTTGAATCCGTTCAGGGTATATTGAACATACATTGACATTTATAATCTGTACTTCTGTTTGACTTATCTTACTATTTATAAGGTTTAACAGGGATATTATTATCCCATTTGATACATTTTAGGGTATATCTAGGATCTCACTTCTCGCATGTTCCTGATTTTTGCTCGCTGTATTAACTAATCTTTCTATCAAAGTACATATGATCTCTAGCCAGCTCATTGAAACACAGTTATTTCTCTTATTCACTAATTTTGTAGTAGGATGCCTTAATATAGTTAGTAAGGTTTCTCCTTGTGGAGAGTGACATACCAGCTCTGGCTTGTCAAGGTAAAGAGGCTTATTCACCGTGCAATGCTCCTCTGGGAAATTTAATATGCAAATTGCCTCTTCAGAGAAAAAGAGGACTTGAACTCTATAGCGCCACCTGTTGGAAGTAGAGATCCTACAAGTCTCAATCAACCCTTTAACGAGTCTTGCAATATGACTTAGGATAAATAGCAAAATCAGTATCTCAACTCGCAGACACTGCAATTCTGGCTGTTGGCCCTCATCAGTGCGAAGCATGAGAGCTGATTTGGCTAGGTGAGAGGATCTGGACTTTGATTTTGAGCATCATTCCAACTCCAGACCTCCGAGCGATATTAGTTGTGATTTACTTGATCATTTTTGGGTTTTATTCTTCTCAACACATTCCACTATTTAATCAATAAATATTTACAACTGGAATATTTCATTCAGTGATATCTAGGATGTGGGATTTTAGTGTTCCCTTTTTTTATATACATTTGTTTCATGAGTTGAAATTGTAGTTTTGTATACCATACGCTCAGTGTGAGTTCCCCTATAACCTGCTTAGTAGTGGAAGCAGCTGCAGCCTCGTCCATCACTCATCAGTCAATAGTATAATTGCCCTGATGATTGGAAACAGTGGAGTTGTGTCTCCTGACAAACTGGTGGCAGCGGTGGGATCTGTGGGATCTTCTCAGCTGTTCTCCTTGACGTTCCCTTTAAGTATTTCCAGAAAAATAAGAATTCACTAGAATGTAAATGTTTCTCAATTTTGTTGGATTCTCTTTAAAAAGGGTTAAAAACCTTTATACCCAACTTTCCTCACCTGTTCTGAAACCGCCTCTAACACTTACGCTACTGCAGCTGCTCACCTTCCATCACAACTTGGCATGGACTCAGCTCCACAATGGAAGAAATACTGGAGTTGGCATAAGAGCAGGTGGAGAAAGGTGAATATAAAGATTTATTTTTAACTATTTTCATTAACTCATTTTAATTGGGACAATTTCTATTTTGAGCAATATTATTCTGACTGAATTGAACTTGCCTGAAAAATTTGAGTGAACTTGTCTTATCCTATCTAATATATCTACAAATGAGTATACCCACTTTGAAAGGAATTTAGAACACTGTATTTAGGAAAATGTATGGCCTACAGTGAGACATGGTGGTGGCAGTGTCCTTATGTGGAGCTATGTGAGTGTTGCTGGTGTTGGGGGGCTACATTCATTGATTGTGTCATGAATCCACAGATGTACTGCTCTATAGTGAAAGAGAAGATGCTACCATCACTCAATGCCCTTGACAGACGTGTACTTTTCCAACATGACAAAACACACATCTTTCTGAAGAAGAACAGGGTGAAAGTGATTAAGTGGCCAAGTGTCTCCTGATCTGAACCCAACCGAACACCTATGGGAATTCTGAAGCGACAAGTTGAACATCACTCTCATTATTATTTCAAGAATGAAAAAAGATGTTGCAATATATCAACAGCTTGTTCATTCCTTGTCTAGAAGACTTTCTATTCTTGGATATAAGTATACTACTCCCAGGTTGTTTGGGGAATATATATTTGGTGAATTGTCTTGCTTCATATTCTTTTTTTGGGACTATTGTGATTTGAAATACAGTATTAGTTGTAAGTTCCTTTTTTGGGCATGCGCAGTTTGCGCTGCCCTGCGACTCACATCACATGATGGGAACTTACAGCGTAGGCACCGGGGACTTAAATGAAGGCAGAGGAGGCGGCGCCTGGCGCACGGAGGGGCTGAGTGATGGCTGGGAGGTGTTTGTGTCCGGGGGTAAAAGACGTTCCCCCCGTACAGACTAAAGGTATAGCAGACAAATTATAAAAAGTGATATTGCAGCATTGGAAGGGACCCCTAAAAATGAGCCACCTTCACAGAATGCAGCATTAGTGCTGCACAAGGTGGCTCTTTTAGTTAAAAACGCCAGGGGGTTTGACACGTTCCCTTTAAGGGTAGGTTAATTTTAACATTGAGAGATAGAATATCAAAAATAAAATCCAGAAAATCACATTGTATAAATTATATAAATGTATTTGCATTTTGCAGTGAGAAATAAGTGTTTGATCCCTCTGGCAAACAAGACTTAATATTTAATGGTAAAACCCTTGTTGGCAAGCACAGCAGTCAAACTTTTTTGTAGTTGATGATGAGGTTTGTGCACATGTCAGGAGGAATATTGTCAACTACTCTTTGCAGATAATCTCTAAATCATTAAGATTTTGAGGCTTTCACATGGCAACTCGGAGCTTCAACTCCCTCCATAAGTTTTCTATGGTATTAAGGTCCAGAGAATGGCTAGGCCACTCCATGACCTTAATGTGTTTCTTTTCCACTCCTTTATTTATTTGGTTGTATGTTTTGGGTTATTGTGTTGCTGGAAGACCCAGCCATGATCCATTTTTAATGTCTTGGTGGGTGGAAGGAAGTTGTCATTCAGGATAATCTGGTACATGGCTCCATTTATTCTCCCATTGATGCGGTGAAGTAGTCCTGTGCCCTTAGCAGAGAAACAGCCCAAAACATAATGTTTCCACCTCCATGCTTGACAGTGGGGACAATGTTTTTTGAGTCATAGCCAGTATTTCTCTTCCTCCAAACATAGCGAGTTGAATTAATGCCAAAGAGCTCAATTTTTCTCAGCACATTCTCCCATTCACACACAGAATCATCCAGGTGTTCATTGGCAACTGTTAGACGGGCCTGTACATGTGCCTTTTTGAGCAGGGGGACCTTGCAGGCACTGCAGGATTTAAAACATTTACAGCCTAATGTTTTCCCAATGGTTTTCTTGGTGACTGTGGTCCCAGCTGCTTTGAGATCATTAACAAGTTCTCTGCATGTAGTTTAAGGCTGATCTCTCACCTTCCTCATTATCAAGGATACCCCACGAGGTGAGATTTTGCATGGCGTCCCAGATCGATGTCGATTGACAGTCATTTTGCATTTCTTCCATTTTCTTCCTATTGCACCAACAGTTGTTTCCTTCTCACCCAGCATCTTACTTATGGTTTTGTAGCCCATTCCAGATTTCTGCAAGTCTATGATCTTGTCTATGACATCCTAATAAAGCTCTTTGGTCTTGCCCATGTTGTAGAGGTTAGAGTCTTACTGATTAATTGAGTCTGTTGTTATAAAGGTGTCTAAGTAAGAAATCTATCATTAATGCAGGTAACGAGTTGATTAGGAGTGTCTATCTGGTCTGTAGGAGCCAGAACATTTAAGGGTTGGTAGGGGATCAAATACTTATTTCTCACTGCAAAATGCAAATACATTTATATAATTTATACAATGTGATTTTCTGGGTTTTGTTTTTGATATTCTGTCTCTCAATATTAAAATTAACCTACCCTTAAAATTATAGACTGTTCATGTCTTTGTCAATGGGCAAACGTACAAAATTAGCAAGGGATTAAATACTTATTTCCTTCACTGGATAATTAATGCTGAATTGTATGTAACAATGAAATCCTATATTTTGTGTTGCCTACTTGTATTTTATAATGGATACATTAACAGTATATCATGAAGTACCAATGCTAATTGTTTCAATCTTATTTACACTCAGTTTTTCATACTTATTTATGACTTTTGTATTTATATGAAATGCAAAGTTTTAGAGGTGGAAGAAAGAGGTGGTAGAAAAAACTATTTTTCTTATTCATTTCCCGAACTTTTTATGAGTGACATAAGAAGTGAGAGTGAGAATATTATCGTATTTTCACAGCTTTCCAAAATCAATGACAAAAAACGACTCCCTCCAATATGATTTAATTCAGATTCAGACAAACTAAATATAGGACGGCATTGTACATAAATTGCTGCCGGTGATATATTGAATTCTGATCTGTACAATTTAATGCCCTTTCTGAGTAAACTGAGCAATGATTAAATGCAGACAACATAATTTAGTAAACACTTTAAGCGGGTAAAATGAGATTTAGCACACCCTTAATCTAAGCCAGTAAAATGAATCCAGACAAGTCATTTTTCTAATTATTCAAATTCCGCATCTCGCAATTAATCAAGTCTCCAGACTGCGATTGTTGGAAATAAACACTCTGTGCGAGTTCTCATCACATATATAAATAAGTAGATGTCTGTCCGACTAAAGCGAATGCGTTTTACCTTTGAATGTTGTTTGCTCTTCAGATACTTCAAAGAATATTGTATGCGGCTGTTTTATCTGTGTCTGCGCGCTCTAATGATCCCCGTGGAGAAAACAAACTTGAAATTTAAGATGATGGTTTTTAAATATACAACAAACACATTTCAAACACTTCCACATTGAGGACATTTAACTTTTTCTGCAAAAAACTAAATTACGTCTCAGAAGGGTACTTTTTATATTCTTCTTATCATATCGCATTCATACTGGAAATTTCTAGCCATTTCATATCTTACATTCACACAAACTCAGAAATAGAAAATAATTTTTGGATTGCTGCCAGAATTTCTCGTTAAAGCACCACTCCAGCGCTTTGTTTTTTTTTTTCAGCACTTGGGTGATGCTTTAAATGTAAGCCCCTGTCCCTGGTCATATACTCAGCCCCTGGAGTCTTCAACATTTGTTGCTGCTTTTCCAGTCCTGCGACGCCATCTTGTGAGTGCAGCTTCTGACCGGCCGGAAGTCAGAAGCTATGTCACAAGCTCTCAGTCCAAGTCCACGAGAGCCAGAACGAGACTCTCATAGACTGGTATTGAAACATTACCTCCATGCAGCTCCATGAAGCACTGGAGCTGTCAACTGGTCACTTTTCGCCGGTGACCGACGGATGAGAAGCTGGAAAAGAATGAAGGCGGTGGCAGGTGAATTACATTTAAAGCACCACTTCAGCAATGCAATAAAAAAAAAACCACTGGAGTGGTGCTTTAAAGGTAACCTGTTAAGTTAAACACGCACGCTGATCTGCGACCATTGTCTTATTGACCAGGAGGAGCTGAGTAGATTGATATATAATGTTATCGGAAAACATGGACTATATTAACATATATAATGGATTAGATATTAATAGTTAGTAATTAAAGGTGTTTTCCAGCCTTAGACTACAAATCTGCAGTCACTGCGCGCTGTGAGGAATCTCAAGTGCTGGGGCCTGGAGAGGGGGGCATGTGACTACAAGCATGTGATTTGCATACATGTGGTCACACACCGACTAGACTTGTCTTGTAGACACAGTCTAGTTGGCATGTGACTAGAAGTGTGCAAATCACATACTTGCTCCCACCGCTAATTCTTATTTATTATTCCATTCTGGAGATAGCTGTAATAAAATACATAGTTCTCAATGTAGAAGAGTAAAATAATTACCCACGTAGACTGAGTAGTAAAGTCAATGAATATCCAGTAGGGAAACCATGAAAGATTTCCATTGACATCCTTTCTAATGACACCCTTTCCAATGACATATTTCACCTTGATATAGTTCTGAAATCTCAGACTACTAGTGGTTTCTTAAGTTGACAGTTTTCAGTAACTTATGGATTTCATCAAAGTGATGGCCATAGGTTAATGGACATCTATCTATTGGAGGGTAGATGCAGATAACTGTATTTTCGGTGCGAGTGACATCCGACAAAACATGAAAACGCACTCGGACCAATGTTACTCTATGGGACTGTGCACGTGTCCTTTTTTTTCCCTGGACAGTGTCTGTGAGAGGAAAAAAATTGCAGCATGCCCGAGTTTGATCTGATATTTGGATCACACTTGGCCATGCAAGTTATTGAGTCTTTGGAAACCGTCAGGCTGTACTAGGATGACATCAGAGTGCAGAGCGATTGACAAAGACTGACAGAATGGAGACAATGGAGACATTTTTTTCTACATCTTCTCCTCATCCGAGAGAATCGGACAATAGTACTATGATCAGAGTTTGATGGAAGTTTCATTTACATAATCAACCCGATCATCTGCACCTTCTGTAATGTTGAGTCTCAGGATCACACGTGTCATGATCCCAATGGCAGGGGATCACTAAAGGACAAGCACAGATACAAACAAGCTCTAGGGCGATGGAACCTGAGCTGACCGCGACCCTGAACCTAACACACAAATAAAAGTAGCCGGGGAACGTGCCTACGATGATCCTAGACGTCTCGCTCCAGCCGAAGATCTAACTTCCCCTATTAGAAGAAACACAGACCTCTCTTGCCTCCAGAGAAATCCCTCACAGAAATAGCAGCCCCCCACATATAATGACGGTGAAATGAGAGGAAAGCACATACGCAGTATGAAAACAGTTTCAGTAAAATGAGGCCCGCTAAAGCTAGATAGCAGAGGATACAAAAGTGAACTGCGCGGTCAGCGAAAAACCCTTCAAAAAACCATCCTGAAATTACTTGAACTCATGTGCCAACTCATGGTACATGAGGAGCAATTTCAGCCCACTAGAGCAACCAGCAGCAAGAATCACATATCTGCAGGCTGGACTAAAAACCAAATAAAGCAAAACACCAAAACAGGAAAATCCAAACTTAGCTTGACCAGAAGGTTCTAGGAGCAGGGAGCAGAGGTAACAAGACACACTGGATACATTGGTAACCGGCGAGGAAATGCCAGCAAAGCCAGGTTAAATAGGAAACTCCCATATGCTGATGGAACAGGTGGAACCCAGAAACCCAGGAAAGACAAGTCACCCAGTACCATCAGTAACCACCAGAGGGAGCCCAAAAACAGAACTCACAACACACACGTTCAGTATTTGTGAACCAAAGCCAATAGTGGGTGAAAAATACAGCAGTGGTGACTAGTGATGAGCGAATATACTCGTTGCTTGGGTTTTCCAAAGCACGCTTGGGTGATCTCCGAGTATTTGTAAGTGCTCGGAGATTTAGTTTTCATTGCCTCAGCTGCATGATTTACAGCTGATAGACAGCTTGAATACATGTGGGGGTTCCCTAGCAACCAGGAAACCCCCACATGTATTTAGGCTGGCAAGCAGCTGTAAATCATGCAGCTGCATAGACAAAAACTACATCTCCGAGCACTTACAAATACTCGGAGACCACTCGAGCGTGCTCAGGAAAACCCAAGCAATGAGTATACTCGCTCATCACTAGTAGTGACATGTTTCTATTATACTTTTCCTCTAATTGTTCCACTCCTGGTTTTGCCTTACAAATACTGATGTAAAATACCAACTAAATACTGAATGTGTGAAAGTGGCCTTTTTGTGATGCTCAGCCCCCAGAACCTTCCTACTTTTACCCTTGGCTATGTGCTGTATATGAAGTGCCATAAAATACCTTACAATTAATTAATCACCCTGCTCTAATATATTTCCAAGTTACTTCTGAAAAGTTTGAAGCCTACAGGTTAAAATACGTAAAGATAATCAGAGAAGATACCAAAAAATATACATTTGCCTATACATACCAACAGAATATCACTACAACACCACTATGGAGGAGAAGAGTTAACACACAGTAACCGTGATAAGCAAAGTTCAAGACTTGGCAGCAATCTCACTTTTTATGGTAACATTTTGAAATACCCATCAATGTCAAGCACGACGGCATGAGGTTTCGCTACTTCTGTAAATAAGCCAGACCAATGCTAAGAAAAATGTCAGAAAATTCTCAAAGGATTGAAGTAACATTTCTGCACCTTGTCATTTCAGAAGGCAAGGTTTAATGCTGTGCATAATTCAAGAAAGCCTCTATATACAAGTCTTCTCTATACAAGTAGGCATAGGTTTCGTCTTGTAATATTGCAGATCATATTTTATTATATGCTACATTAATTGCTTGAAATGTGTAGCGTTCTAAGGACGTACTCATACTGTAGTTAACAGACTGATACACTTAAGCAACTTGGCCAATATTATTGAAAAAAAAAGATTAAATATTTAGCATAAATAACGTGTATAATGTAAAGCAATGTTTCTCTTAATTGATGTTAAGAAGACCTGCCAGGTTCTGAATTCCCAGACTGTCCGTTACTGATAGAAAAATAGTAAAAAATATTCACAAGAAATAAGATCCTTGATAAAGAAAGTTCAAATGAAATGCTAATATACAGTGGTATAACTAGAGTACGATGGCCCTCCCCCAAGATTTGGACCTGGGCTCCCCAGCATGTTAGTCAGATGTATGGGCCCTGGAATCATTTAAAATCTTATAAAGACATGTGTTTACCCCTCTATCACCTTCATTATGTAGTAATGGCCCACATCTTGTACTAATGACCCCTATCCTAGGCCCATTGCAGGGATATATGTCAGTCCATCCTGGGCTCCTTCCTGGTATATATGTCCCCGTCCTGGTATAGATGTCCCCCTTACTAGACCACTTTCTGGTATATGTGTCCCCAATCCTGGGCATTTTCCTGGTATATATGTCCCCCTTCCTGGTATAGATGTCCTCCATCCTGGGCCCCTTTCTAGTATTATGTCCTTAATTCTGAGCCCCATCCTGGCATGTTTGTCTGACATCATGTGCCCTTTCCTGGTATATATGTCCCCCATCCTAGATCCCTTTCTGGTATATAGAGCTCTGGTAAAAATTAAGAGACCACCACATCAAAACCCTGTCATGGGCAGCCCAATCTCCAGACCTGAACCCCATTTAAAACCTCTGGAATGTAATCAAGAGGATGATGGATAGTCACAAGCCATTAAAACAAAGAAGAACTGCTTACATTTTTGCGCCAGAAGCGGTGTGAAAGACTGGTGGAAAGCATGCCAAGACGCATGAAAGCTGTGATTAAAAATCATGGTTATTCCACAAAATATTGATTTCTGAACTCATCCTTAGTTAAAACATTCGTATTGTTGTTTCTAAATGATTATGAACTTGCTTTCTTTGCATTATTTTAGGTCTGAAAGCACTGAGTTTTTTTTTTTTTGACCATTTCTCCTTTTGAGAAAAAAAATACAAAATGTATTGCTTGGAAATTCGGAGACATGTTGTCAGTAGTTTATAGAATAAATGAACAATTTACATTTTACTCAAAAATATACCTATAAAGAGAAAAATCAGAGAAACTGAACATTTTGCAGTGGTCTCTTAATTTTTGCCAGAGCTGTATATTTCCCATTCTGTCTCTGCATAAAAAAAATTTCACTCACCTTCTTCCACTCCCTCGGTGTGCGGTGTCCTCTTCTGTAGCCTGCACAGAGGCCAGTAGCTGACATCGGCTCCCTACTATGGTGTCGCAGGAGGTCACTGCCAGTGCCTGGCACACCAAAGTCAGCTGCTGGTCTCTGATCGAACGGCAGCAAAGTTTGCAGCGTGGGGTGTCGGCGGGTCTCTGTGCTGTAATATACTCCAGTAGATTCTGCGCCCGATGATGCACTTCAAGCTGAAGTAGATGCTAGGGCAGCAGGCCCCTTACTGCAGAGGCCCAGTTGTGGTCTGTATTTATGATTTTTAAAGGGGCCATATCCTCTATATTACTCTGTAAGTAGTTGAATTTTGGCTTTGGATGAGACAGACTTCATTTAATCCCCTGCAGATTGGCGCAGGCCTTCTGAACCCTACTGATCCCTAAAAAGACCTCTGAGAAGTGTGCAGGATAGAGCCCACAGCTACTACCTGGACATGTGCATAGAGTGGAGTATGGATTCAAATGAAAGTCTTTATTCATCATTGCTTTTCTGCCTGTTTTTTGTCTAGTTTTGTGGGGTTTGCACCTTTTTTGTTTGCACCAAACTTGTTATACTATTTGCGCCTCTTTTAAATCTATTTTATGTGTGTTTGACTGTTTTTTTTTCACTTTGAGAGCATAGCCATGCAATTCCAGGTGATTTAGCCTGATTCATCACTGTTGACTTTTTAAAAAGTCAATAAATTTAGCACAACTTCACCCTATCTCCCCTTGGTGTTTTTTTTAGTATGCAAGTATTTTGGAGACATTTTAGCAGTGTTTAGCGCCAAGGTGCGATTTCTAGTGCCAACAGTCATCCAAACAGTTCAAGATAGAAAGAAAGCACTTTTTGGACTTTGCACAAAATTCAGAAACATGCCATGCCATGTTGATGTATTTGGTGCCAAAAACAGAAATCAAAACCACAAGACAAAGTAAGAAAAGTGGCTTAAAGAATTGGGACTTAATTTTTTTTTCTTGATATACCTTTACGTTATAGCTGTAAATAATAATAATATCCAAAAAATGTCAGCACTCCTGCAATAATTTAAAACATAAGGTGCTTTTATTACTGTACTTCCAATAGCTATCAGGTATGCTGTTGCTTTCTTCAAGCACTGCCTTAACTCTCTTGGACATGGAGTTCACTAGAGCTTTACAGGTTGCCACTGAAGTCTCCATGAAGACATCAAAGAGCAGATGGATGTTGGAGACCTTGTGCTCCTACACTTTCTGTTTGATGATGCCTTACAAATGCTCAATAGGGTTTAGTTCTGGAGACATGCTTGGCCAGTCCAGCACATTTATCCTCAGTTTTGCTAGCAAGGCAGTGGTCACCTT
The DNA here is from genome assembly GCF_032444005.1 of Ranitomeya imitator. Classification (NCBI taxonomy): domain Eukaryota; kingdom Metazoa; phylum Chordata; class Amphibia; order Anura; family Dendrobatidae; genus Ranitomeya; species Ranitomeya imitator. Next base: position 60,601,326 of record NC_091286.1, on the reverse strand, counting down.
GGTGGTGTGTTTGGGGGTCATTATCATGTTGGAATACTGCCCTGTAGCCCAGTTTCTGAAGGGAGGGGGATCATGCTCTCTTACAGTATGTCACAGTACATGTTGGCATTCATGGTTCCCTCCATGAACTGTAGCTCCCCATAGCTGGCAGCACTCATGCAGCTCCAAACCATGACACTCCCACCACCATGCTTGACACATTTGTCTTTGTACTCCTCACCTGTTTGTCACCACAAACACTTAACACTATCTGAATAAATAAGTTTATTTTGGTCTCATCAAACCACAGAACATAGTTCCAAGAATCCATGTCCTTAGTCTGCTTGATTTCAGCAAAACGTTTGCAGGCTTTCTTGTGCATCATCTCTAGAAGAGCCATGCAAATCAATTTGATGCAGTGTGCGGTGTATGGTCTCAGCAAAGGCTGACCCCACCCCTTTTACCTTTGCAGCAATACTGGAAGCACTCAAATGTCTATTTTGAAAAGATCACCTTTGGACATGACGCTGAGCATGTGCCTGTTCTGAGTGGAACCTGTCTTGTTAAACCGCTGTATGGTCTTGGCCATCATGCTGCAGCTCAGTGTCAGAGTGCTGGCAATCTTCTGATAGCCTAGGCCATCTTTATATAGAGAAAAAGTTGTTTTTTTCATATCCCCCGAGAGGTCATGGTCATGAGGTGACATGTTGAACTTCCATTGATCACTATGAGAGAGTACGAGAAGGATAACATCAAATTTACCACCCCTGCTCCCCATTCACATCAGAGATAATGTAAAACTAATGATTCACATGATATCAGGAGGGAAAAAAGTTAATTGGACACAATTTGGCTATTTTCACTTATGGGTATGCTTGTTGAAAGTGGTTTAGACCTTAATGACTGTGTGTTGAGTTATTTACAGGGCACAACAAATTTACATTGGTATACAATACATTGCGATCATATGGGTGGGATTTTCGGGTGTTTGATTCACCCTTTCCTTACCCGCTGGCTGCATGCTGGCCGCAATATTGGGTTGAAGACACTTGCATCAAAGTGTCAAATTTTCAGTGTTGTCCCATGAAAAGATACAATAACATTTTTACAAAAATTTGAGGAGTGATATACTGTATTTAGTAATATGCATCTGTTAGGACATGCTTAGGATTTGTCAAATTTGTAAAATGTAAACTTAGGCTTTTTCAGCTTTTCTGCCCTTTGGCGAGTACAGCTAATTAAAACAACCAAGGAAAACTTCTGCATGGAGATTATACCTTGAGTTGCCCTGGGTATGCAATGAGCGACTCTGGTTTGGCTGAATATCCCAAATCATGTAGCAAGATTTGATAAAGGGTCAGATATTGACATATTTAAAGGGAACCTGTCACCTGAATTTGGCGGGACAGGTTTGCGGTCATATGGGCGGGGTTTTTGCCTTGCGCAGGCGTGTACTATGGAGGACACAGCATGAAGTTCAACCCAATATTGCGGCCAGCATGCAGCCAGCGGGTAAGGAAAGGGTGAATCAAAAACCCAAAAATCCCACCCATATGACCGCAAACCTGTCCCGCCAAATTCAGGCGACAGGTTCCCTTTAATAGCGACTATCTATGGAGCCAGATTGGTTCTCCTGGAGAAAAGCAATGTTGCACACTTTCTTCAAGGAGAATTACCAGGTCTATAAATCTATAAACAAAAGACCTCTGACAAAGCCAACCAATACCTTGCTATTCAATATTTAGGAGCAAAGCATGGGTGTCGACAGATGTTATCTTTTCCTTTTGGAGAAGACTTTGCTTTATCTACGTGTCCTAAACCATGTGGTATGTTATAGAGTTGGAAATTGAGCTTTAGGATACATACCTCTGAAAGGTAGCACTAGAGAGATAGTTTTCATCCCTGCTGAAGAGAGATAATTTGCATACCCTAATCAAGCTTTAGTTACATCCTACAAAACGAACTTTTAGGCATGTTTCAGATTTAAAAATGACATAATGATCCCACCAGGTACTCACATGAATATTATCAATATTTTTATAAGAATCACATTGTCTAATATTCATATAATTTTTGGCAAAATTAATCTTAGCTCCCGTCAATTTCTATTGCAGCAATTACACAAGATCCTGTGACATTATATATTGTGTTATATGCCAAAAAGATCAAAAATATCACCAAAATTCATTGCTATGTCAATAGTTAAAATCTGTGATTGAATTATTAGTGCAGTCATTAGTCTGAATGATGGGTGAATTCCTGGAATGAAACTATGTAACGGAATTCCATACAAAGTGATTGAGCGCGAATATATCATCCGTCTTAATTGTCTGATTTATAACCACCATGTACAAAGTTGCCAATTTGGACCTGACTTATGAATTTTCAAAACCATAGGATAATAACATATATTAACAAATATAATTGATAAATCGTTGACAGTTCAGCATATGACAGCTGCCGATATGAATGGCGGAAGGGACGTAGTTACTTGCCACCGTGCTGCCGATATGATTTCTTGGGTATAAAGGCATTTTGGGTTGTAAGATCTCAATAACTCAGCGTTCATTCTTAGCACTTCTGTTTTGCCCATCACGCTGGTTTCTTTTTCTTGATTCTGACCTGTATTTTTTTTCCCCTGAATCAGGCACATGCAGGGTAAAATGTAATAAGAACCAGATGGACATTGTGCAGAAAATGTCCAAATGAGTATGAGAACGCAAGGAGCTGTCAGGCATGGAGAGAAGTAGGAATTCTTCAGCAATAAAATGGGATTTATCACCACTCTACCACAGTCATTGCCGACAACCATTTACCTTGACAGGATCTCCAATCCAATAGGCCACTTCAACGATGATTTTTTTTTCCTTCCGAGTGATGATTGGTATTTGTTCTAAGGCACAAATAGCCTGCACTAAAGGTGAAGCATTAGGCCAAAGTCCTGTATTCCCCACTGAGGCAAATGAACCTGCTAAGATATGTTCTTACCACAATAGCTGTGTAATTGAAACCAGAGTGTGGGTGAATTTGATAAATTGCTTGACCTTCAAGGAATGTTCAGGTCATGGATTTTTTTTTGTAGACCATTTTCCATTTTGTTTTTTTATATATTATATTAACTAAAAGAAGAGCCTGTTTTATAACAGAAATTAGGATTGGACGTAAAACCTAAAGTGTAGGTTGTCCTCTTACTGGGTCATTAAGAGAGAGTAGATTTAATATTGCACGTAGGCTACAGCAGGCATCTTGTAATTCACTGCACACAATTGTATCAGTTCGCTTATAGAAGAGCCTTGAAGAGTCATTTGGTTAATTTGACCTATAGAATCGCTCCGAGGTCATGAATGAAAAAGGAATAAGAAAGTGGCAGTGGAAATTAGAATTGTGTAGAATATGTTTTAAGAAATGCATTTAAGAAGGTCTTTTTTTTAGGATTTACACACGGAAATTTGGGTCTCTTCCCAATCTTCTGACAAAACAAAGAAATGTATAACTACAAAAGGAAACAAATACAACATTTAACTGACATACTGAGGTTTTATCATTATAAAATGTTATTTTAAAGTAATTTGATGGAAAAAAAGCATCACTCTTTTAAAACATTTTTTCTTGGGTTTTGTCTATGTAATTGCCACAGTATTAACTTGATCTTACACATTGTATTTATACCAAATTATTCTCTGGCTCTGTTCTTTGACGTAGCCGTGGTTTCTTGCATTTTGTACAAGCAGAGACATGGCCTCCCTTTTTGAGCTAGGCATTTCATCTACACAGCGCCTATGGGCTGGTGTCTGAACAGTTGCTCTGCCCATACCTATATTGATGTCGGTAGTCACAAGGTGACGTTTTAATATTAGAGATATTATAGGACCATCCCAATTGGGTACACCCTCTCATGGTGGGATGGCTTTTACGCTTTTTTTTATCAAAATAGTGTATCATATGTTATTAACATGTACTATTACTATTTGCTTATTTAGGTATATGCTCATTTAATTTTTTACTTGGGTTTGGCCTGTGAAATGGCCACAGTGTGAACATACTCTTACACATTGCATGAATACCAACTCATGCTCTTGCTCATTTCTTTGATATTTCTTTTACAACATTTTTCTAAACTTACATTATGTAAAACTCATTAATGTAATAGAGCCATTTTCTTATCCTTATTTGCTGCATTTTACAATTTAATGCATATTTTCTGCATGTATTTCATTATTCAAAATTAGAGGAGCAAAATATAGAGGAGTTAACCAACATTATACCCAAAAGTTACATAATCAAAGAAGCACCTGGCACTCTTCATGTATGATGAGTCCTAAGTGCGAAAACCCCTGATATGACGTTCATATAACAGTTAGCCTAATAACGTGAATTTGGTTGGATTTTCAATTAGTGATAATATAGCGAAATGAATGGGTTCTTACCAACATGTCTACTAGTTAAGGACATTGAAGAGCTTAAAAAGGACTTGTCACTAGTTGAAAATTGACTAGTTTTTGCCCATTTTTTATTCCTGCTGCTCTCCTGAGTATGCCTTTTTGTTTGTTTGACTTATTAATCTGTCATGTGTTCCATGTGTTCCAGATACATAGTCGTTTTTATTTACTGTTAATTTTTATGAACTTTACCAAAGGGGTGTTGCTCTCTAGGTAATTATGCAGAGCATCCTAAAGATCCTCCAGAGAATCCTATCAGTCAAGCACAATTGCCAAAGACCATAAAAAATAGCACTAAATAAAAAGGCCCCTATCTCTGCAACCGTATGGTTTATGATATGAACAAAAACTAAATTATTAAGGGTTACCAGAAATGAAACCAGAACAAAAACTTGCCACTTTTTGCCTAGTGACAAGTCCTCTTTAAATCGGTATTCCCATCATCATAGATGGAAATTGTCAGATAGAGCTTGTAAAAACAAGCCTAGGAGACTGACCACTACTGTTGCCTAATTTGTAAATAGAGTAATAAAGCTGTCCAGGATTAGGAGATACCACCAAGCTCCAGCAATCCTAGTCCAAGGGTGTCAAACTGCATTCCTCGAGGGCCTCAAACCATGCGTGTTTTCAAGATTTCCTTAGCATTGCACAAGGTGCTGGAATCATGATGTGTGTAGGTGATTAAATTATCACCTATGCAATGCAAGGAAATCCTGAAAACATGACCTGTTTGCAGCCCTCGAGGAATGACACCCCGGTCCTAGTCATTTGTAAAACAGTTCTTACAAGCTCAATAAAAGAGAGGTGGTAAGCATTGCACAAAGTGTCTGTCTAGGAGCAGTGGTGTTATGACCTGGTGGTCAGGACAATAATGGACCTGGTGGTTAAGAGCACACGGAATGACCTGATAGTTACTGATAATAAAGGACGAGCTCTGGGACGTGGGAACTCTGCTGACCGCAATCCCTAATCCTATCAAAACACACTAGAAATAGCCGTGGATTGCTCCTAATGCTCCCTATGCAACTCGGCACAGCCTAAGGAACTAGCTAGCCCTGAAGATAGAAAAATAAAGCCTACCTTGCCTCAGAGAAATTCCCCAAAGGAAAAGGCAGCCCCCCACCTATAATGACTGTGAGTAAAGATGAAAATACAAACACAGAGATGAAATAGATTTAGCAAAGTGAGGCCCGACTTACTGAACAGACTGAGGATAGGAAAGGTTGCTTTGCGGTCAGCACAAAAACATACAAAAAGACCACGCAGAGGGCGCAAAAAGACCCTCTGCACCGACTCACGGTGCGGAGGCGCTCCCTCTGCGTCCCAGAGCTTCCAGCAAGCAAGACAACAATAAAAATAGCAAGCTGGACAGAAAAAAAGCAAACCAAAGAAAATACAAGCAGGAACTTAGCTTCTGCTGGGAAGACAGGTCACAAGAACGATCCAGGAGTGAACTAGACCAATACTGGAACATTGACAGGTGGCATGGAGCAAAGATCTAAGTGGAGTTAAATAGAGCAGCCAGCTAACGAATTAACCTCGTCACCTGTGGAAGGAAACTCAGAAACACCCACCAGAGGAAGTCCATGGACAGAACCAGCCAAAGTACCATTCATGACCACAGGAGGGAGCCCGACAACAGAATTCACAACAGTACCCCCCCTTGAGGAGGGGTCACCGAACACTCACCAGAGCCCTCAGGCCGACCAGGATGAGCCAAATGAAAGGCACGAACCAGATCGGCAGCATGAACAGAGGCAAAAACCCAGGAATTATCTTCCTGACCATAACCCTTCCACTTGACCAGGTACTGGAGTTTCCGTCTCGAAATACACGAATCCAAAATCTTCTCCACCACATACTCCAACTCCCCCTCAACCAACACCGGGGCAGGAGGATCAACAGATGGAACCACAGGCGCCACGTATCTCCGCAATAACGACCTATGGAACACATTATGGATGGCAAAAGAAGCAGGAAGGGCCAAACGAAATGACACAGGATTGATAACCTCAGAAATCTTATACGGACCAATGAAACGAGGCTTAAACTTAGGAGAGGAAACCTTCATAGGAACATAACGAGACGACAACCAAACCAAATCCCCAACACGAAGTCGGGGACCCACACAGCGCCGGCGGTTAGCGAAACGTTGAGCCTTCTCCTGGGACAATGTCAAATTGTCCACCACATGAGTCCAAATCTGCTGCAACCTATCCACCACAGTATCTACACCAGGACAGTCTGAAGACTCAACCTGCCCTGAAGAGAAACGAGGATGGAAACCAGAATTGCAGAAAAACGGTGAAACCAAAGTAGCCGAGCTGGCCCGATTATTAAGGGCGAACTCAGCCAACGGCAAAAAGGACATCCAATCATCCTGATCAGCAGAAACAAAGCATCTCAGATATGTTTCCAAAGTTTGATTAGCTCGTTCGGTTTGGCCATTTGTCTGAGGATGGAAAGCCGAGGAAAAAGACAAATCAATGCCCATCCTAGCACAAAAGGATCGCCAAAACCTCGAAACAAACTGGGAACCTCTGTCAGAAACGATGTTCTCCGGGATACCATGTAAACGAACCACATGCTGGAAAAATAATGGCACCAAGTCAGAGGAGGAAGGCAATTTAGACAAAGGTACCAAATGGACCATCTTAGAAAAGCGATCACAAACCACCCAAATGACCGACATCTTTTGAGAGACCGGGAGATCAAAAATAAAATCCATAGAAATATGTGTCCAGGGCCTCTTCGGGACCGGCAAGGGCAAAAGCAACCCACTGGCACGAGAACAGCAGGGCTTAGCCCGAGCAAAAGTCCCACAGGACTGCACAAAAGAACGCACATCCCGTGACAAAGACGGCCACCAAAAGGATCTAGCCACCAAATCTCTGGTACCAAAGATTCCAGGATGCCCAGCCAACACTGAACAATGAATCTCAGAGACTACTCTACTAGTCCATCTATCAGGGACAAACAGTTTCTCCGCTGGGCAACGGTCAGGTCTATCAGCCTAAAATTTTTGCAGCACCCGCCGCAAATCAGGGGAGATGGCAGACAAAATTACCCCCTCTTTGAGAATACCCGCCGGCTCAGGAACACCCGGAGAGTCAGGCACAAAACTCCTTGACAGGGCATCAGCCTTCACATTCTTAGAGCCCGGAAGGTACGAAACCACAAAATCAAAACGGGAGAAAAATAACGACCATCGAGCCTGTCTCGGATTCAACCGTTTGGCAGACTCAAGATAAGTCAAATTCTTGTGATCTGTCAAGACCACCACGCGATGCTTGGCTCCTTCAAGCCAATGACGCCACTCCTCGAATGCCCACTTCATGGCCAACAACTCTCGATTACCAACATCATAATTACGCTCAGCAGGCGAAAACTTTCTAGGAAAGAAAGCACATGGCTTCATCACCGAGCCATCAGAACTTCTTTGCGACAAAACAGCCCCTGCTCCAATCTCAGAAGCATCAACCTCAACCTGAAACGGGAGCGAAATATCTGGCTGGCACAACACAAGGGCAGAAGAAAAACGACGCTTCAACTCCTCAAAAGCCTCTACAGCTGCAGAAGACCAATTGACCACATCAGCACCCTTCTTGGTCAAATCAGTCAACGGTTTAGCAACACTAGAAAAATTAGCGATGAAGCGCCGATAAAAATTAGCAAAGCCCAGGAACTTTTGTAGGCTCTTCACAGATGTCGGCTGAGTCCAATCGTAAATGGCCTGGACTTTAACAGGGTCAATCTCGATAGTAGAAGGGGAAAAAATGAACCCCAAAAATGAAACCTTCTGAACTCCAAAGAGACACTTTAACCCCTTCACAAACATGGAATTCGCACGAAGGACCTGGAACACCATTCTGACCTGCTTCACATGAGACTCCCAATCATCCGAAAAGACCAAAATATCATCCAAATACACAATCAGGAATTTATCCAGGTACTCTCGGAAGATGTCATGCATAAAGGACTGAAATACTGATGGAGCATTGGAAAGCCCGAATGGCATAACCAGGTACTCAAAATGGCCCTCGGGCATATTAAATGCTGTTTTCCATTCATCGCCTTGTTTAATACGCACAAGATTATACGCCCCTCGAAGATCTATCTTGGTGAACCAACTAGCCCCTTTAATACAAGCAAACAAATCAGACAGCAATGGCAAAGGATACTGAAATTTGACTGTAATTTTATTAAGAAGGCGGTAATCAATACAAGGTCTCAAAGAACCATCCTTCTTGGCCACAAAAAAGAACCCTGCTCCTAACGGTGATGACGACGGGCGAATATGGCCTTTCTCCAAGGATTCCTTTATATAACTCTGCATAGCGGCGTGTTCTGGCACAGATAAATTGAACAATCGGCCCTTAGGAAACTTACTACCAGGAATCAAATTAATAGCACAATCGCAATCCCTATGAGGAGGTAGGGCACTGGCTTTGGGCTCATCAAATACATCCCGATAATCCGACAAAAACTCTGGAACTTCAGAAGGAGTGGAAGACGAAATAGACAAAAATGGAACATCACCATGTACCCCCTGGCAACCCCAGCTGGACACAGACATAGATTTCCAGTCCAATACTGGATTATGAACCTGTAGCCATGGCAACCCCAAAACGACCACATCATGCAGATTATGCAACACCAGAAAGCGGATATCCTCCTGATGTGCAGGAGCCATGCACATGGTCAATTGGGTCCAGTACTGAGGCTTATTCTTGGCCAAAGGCGTAGCATCAATTCCTCTCAATGGAATAGGATACTGCAAGGGCTCCAAGAAAAAACCACAGCGCCTAGCATACTCCAAGTCCATCAAATTCAGGGCAGCGCCTAAATCCACAAATGCCATAGCAGAATAGGATGACAAAGAGCAAATCAGAGTAACGGACAATAGAAATTTAGACTGTACCGTACCAATGGTGGCAGACCTAGCGAACCGTTTAGTGCGCTTAGGACAATCGGAGATAACATGAGTGGAATCACCACAGTAAAAACACAGCCCATTCCGACGTCTGTGTTCTTGCCTTTCAGCTCTGGTCAAAGTCCTATCACATTGCATAGGCTCAGGCCCATGCTCAGATAGTACCGCCAAATGGTGCACAGCTTTACGCTCACGCAAGCGTCGATCGATCTGAATGGCCAAAGACATAGACTCATTCAGACCAGCAGGCATGGGAAATCCCACCATGACATCCTTAAGGGCTTCAGAGAGACCCTTTCTGAAGATTGCTGCCAGGGCACATTCATTCCACTGAGTGAGCACAGACCACTTTCTAAACTTCTGACAATATATCTCCGCTTCATCCTGACCCTGACACAGAGCCAGCAAGATTTTCTCTGCCTGATCCACTGAATTAGGTTCGTCATAAAGCAATCCAAGCGCCAGGAAAAACGCATCAACATCACGCAATGCCGGATCTCTTGGCGCAAGGGAAAATGCCCAGTCTTGAGGGTCACCACGTAACAAAGAAATAATGATCTTTACTTGTTGAACAGGGTCACCTGAGGAGCGAGGTTTCAAGGCAAGAAACAATTTACAATTATTTTTGAAATTCAAGAACTTAGATCTATCACCAAAAAACAAATCAGGAATAGGAATCCTAGGCTCTGACATCGGATTCTGAACCACAAAATCTTGAATGTTTTGTACCCTTGTAGTGAGATTATCCATCCAAGAGGACAGACCTTGAATGTCCATGTTTACACCTGTGTCCTGAACCACCCAGAGGTAAACGGGAAAAGAGAGACAAAACACAATGCAAAGAAAAAAAAATGGTCTCAGAACTTCTCTTATCCCTCTATTGAGATGCATTAGTACTTTGGGCCACCTGTACTGTTATGACCTGGTGGTCAGGACAATAATGGACCTGGTGGTTAAGAGCACACGGAATGACCTGATAGTTACTGATAATAAAGGACGAGCTCTGGGACGTGGGAACTCTGCTGACCGCAATCCCTAATCCTATCAAAACACACTAGAAATAGCCGTGGATTGCTCCTAACGCTCCCTATGCAACTCGGCACAGCCTAAGGAACTAGCTAGCCCTGAAGATAGAAAAATAAAGCCTACCTTGCCTCAGAGAAATTCCCCAAAGGAAAAGGCAGCCCCCCACATATAATGACTGTGAGTAAAGATGAAAATACAAACACAGAGATGAAATAGATTTAGCAAAGTGAGGCCCGACTTACTGAACAGACTGAGGATAGGAAAGGTTGCTTTGCGGTCAGCACAAAAACCTACAAAAAGACCACGCAGAGGGCGCAAAAAGACCCTCCGCACCGACTCACGGTGCGGAGGCGCTCCCTCTGCGTCCCAGAGCTTCCAGCAAGCAAGACAACAATAAAAATAGCAAGCTGGACAGAAAAATAGCAAACCAAAGAAAATACAAGCAGGAACTTAGCTTCTGCTGGGAAGACAGGTCACAAGAACGATCCAGGAGTGAACTAGACAAATACTGGAACATTGACAGGTGGCATGGAGCAAAGATCTAAGTGGAGTTAAATAGAGCAGCCAGCTAACGAATTAACCTCGTCACCTGTGGAAGGAAACTCAGAAACACCCACCAGAGGAAGTCCATGGACAGAACCAGCCGAAGTACCATTCATGACCACAGGAGGGAGCCCGACAACAGAATTCACAACACAGTGGTCTGTCTCCAAGGAAATGAGCTGTAAACAAAACAAAAGTGTTAATGTCTCAATGAAGGCTGAAAATGTTAGCAAGCAGTAAATAGCAAAATTGTATTTATAAACACTATATGATAATACCCATTTGTGAACATGGGAATATTCCTTTAATATGAATATCCTTGATGGTCTGGGGTAGCGAATGGGTGTGCAGTTACAGCCTTGATGATTCAGGGTAATGGCAGGGTAAGAGTTATATCCCCGGATGTTGCTGTAAATTTTTGATGCAAGGAGAGTGTCAGCATAGGTATTGATACTTGTTTTAAAGTCTTTTAAGTTAAATGTGGTTCTTGTCTCCCCTCTGTGACCTTGTTCAGCTGCCCTTGTTGCACAGGCTATATATCCAACTTTGGAATTTTGTCCTATGATTTAACGAGTGATCTTACCAGTTAGTCACAAAAAATGAGATGCAGAAGAGTGGGAAAAAAATCTAAACACAAAAATCTCTTCATGGGTCAACCCTGTGTCTGTTGGTGTGACCCACATAATGATCCCTGTGAAAACGTTACCTGGGTTTGGATCTTATCATCTTGTTATGTTGTATTGATAGTACAACACTTATGTTCATCTTTCAGTAAGTTTCTTCATGCTCAGCTTCAGCTTGTACTTCCTAAGCACTTAGGATAAATGGGTGAGTCAAAATTAAAATTCACCTGTACAAAGGTATTTTAAAGAGAAATATGATTCATATAAAAGTTATTCTTTACCGTAATGTATGTTATTTTGCTCTGGGGTCTCTTCAGATCTAAAAGCATACTAATAAATTTGAAAAAATACTCACCGCTGACCTGTCTGGCCACTCCCACTGCTTCCTGTCCGCTATCTAGCCCACCTCGCCTCCATTACTTCTTATCTATGGCCCGATGTTTATTGTAGGCTGGTGAGTGAGTAGTGAATTCCAGGGATTGCTCACCGCCAATAGCCCCAACCTAGAATGAACATCGGGCTGTAGATGAGGATGAGAGGACCAGACCGTAGGCAGAGAACAGCAGTAAGCCGCTTGTAGAAAATGTTAAAAGGAAAAAGAAACTCATCGTTCACCTTTCCTGCTGTAAAATATGCTATAGATTGTCATGACACAGGCACTCCCAGTCCCACTCCTGTCCCAGCCCATTTTGGCAGAACTGAATGAAACTGGCATAAAAATGCAAAAGGTGCTAAACAAAAATGTATTCACTTTTCAAAGTGTTATTCACCTGATTTGTGGCGTTAATACTTTGATGAATTGGGGCCATAGTGTACATCTTTTATAATGAGAGACAAGTAGACAATACTATCAGTGCTTTGAGCATTTATGAGGAGAAACAGAGAGTCGGTTGTATCTGTGCCCACTGTATATCATTTTCTAAAAACATTACAAAATTTAGTTCCCATTTTCTTGCATGGATTTTTGATTTGTAACATTTGGAAAAGTGGAAAATAACTATAAGAAGAAAAAATTCCAAATGTTCTTTTTGAAGAAACACAGATATATAAGGTAATATTATGTATTGTTGTGATTTAATTTTCTAAACCAGTTAGTCCAACACTTACAGTTCAATAAATGGCTACACTTCACTTAGCGTTACTTACTTAACCCAATACTTAGCAGGTGAAAGAATCATTAGCATGGTAACCTATTGCTATCAAAAATGTATCATTCTACTAAATTTTCACATTAATGACTTCTCTGTCAGGTCATGTCTATACGTCTCACATGTTAAATTGCTTCAATATAACATTTTCAGGGTTTTATTTGAGTGAAGATTAGAACATTTCTTAATTGACATTTTAGAAATCTGACGAGAAAAGAGCAAATCTTAATATGTAATGGGCCTGGAGGAGATAGAATATATATATATTTATCTCTCTTTATATATATATATACATATCTCTCTCTATATATATATAAATATACAGTACTGACCAAAAGTTTGGACACACCTTCTCATTTAAAGATTTTTCTGTATTTTCATGACTATTAAAATTGTACATTCACACTGAAGGCATCAAAACTATGAATTAACACATGTGGAATTATATACGTAACAAAAAAAGTGAGAAACAACTGAAATTATGTCTTATATTGTAGGTTCTTCAAAGTAGCCACCTTTTGCTTTGATGACTGCTTTGCACACTCTTGGCATTCTCTTGATGAGCTTCAAGAGGTAGTCACCGGAAATAGTTTTCACTTCATAGGTGTGCCCTGTTAGGTTTAATAAGTGTGATTTCTTGCCTTATAAATAAGGTTGGGACCATCAGTTGTGTTGTGCAGAAGTCTGGTGGATACAAAGCTAATAGTCCTACTGAATAGACTGTTAGAATTTGGATTATGGCAAGAAAAAAGCAGCTAAGTAAAGAAAAACAAGTGGCAATCATTAATTTAAGAAATGAAGGTCAGTCAGTCCAAAAAATTGGGCAAACTTTGAAAGTGTCCCCAAGTGCAATGGCAAAAACCATTAAGTGCTACAAATAAACTGGCTCACATGAGGACCGCCCCAGGAAAGGAAGACCAAGAGTCACCTCTGCTTCTGAGGATGTTTATCCGAGTCACCAGCCTCAGAAATCGCAGGTTAACAGCAGCTCAGATTAGAGACTAGGTCAATGCCACACAGAGTTCTAGCAGCAGACACACCTCTACAACAACTGTTAAGAGGAGACTTTGTGCAGCAGGCCTTCATGGTAAAATAGCTGCTAGGAAACCACTGCTAAGGACAGGCAACAAGCAGAAGAGACTTGTTTGTGCTAAAGAACACAAGGAATGGACATTAGAGCAGTGGAAATCTGTGCTTTGGTCTGATGAGTCCAAATTTGAGATCTTTGGTACAGTACCAACCACCGTGTCTCTGTGCGACGCTGAAAAGGTGATCAGATGGACTCTTCATGCCTGGTTCCCACCGTGAAACATGGAGGAGGTGTGATGGTGTGGGAGTGCTTTGCTGGTGACACTGTTGGGGGCTTATTCAAAATTGAAGGCATACTGAACCAGCATGGCTACCACAGCATCTTGCAGCGGCATGCTATTCCATTCGGTTTGCGTTTAGTTGGACCATCATTTATTTTTCAACAGGACAATGACCCCAAACACACCTCCACGCTGTATAAGCGCTATTTGACCAAGAAGGAGACTGATGGGGTGCTACACCAGATGACCTGACCTCCACACTCACCAGACCTGAACCCAATCGAGATGGTTTGGGATGAGCTGGACCACAGAGTGAAGGCAAAAGGGCCAACAAGTGCTAAGCATCTCTGGGAACTCCTTCAAGATTGTTGGAAGACCATTCCCGGTGACTACCTCTTGAAGCTCATCAAGAGAATGCCAAGAGTGTGCAAAGCAGTCATCAAAACAAAAGGTGGCTACTTTGAAAAACCTTGAATATAAGACATATTTTGAGTTCTTTCACACTTTTTTGTTAAGTATATAATTCCACATGTGTTAATTCATAGTTTTGATGCCTTCAGCGTGAATGTACAATTTTCATAGTCATGAAAATACAGAAAAATCTTTAAATGAGAAGGTGTTTCCAAACTTTTGGTCTGTATTGAATTTTGAAACAGCCTTCCTTTGCTATGGCTGACATATAGATGGACAGGACTCAAATATACAGCAAGCAGGAATAGTGAGCAATGGTGGAGGAAGGCAAAGGTTCATCCTAAGCCAGTTATAAGCCAGGTAGAGGCCAGGGCTGGTAGCACGCAAGAAATATTGGTCAGGAAAACAAAGCAAATCATATGCATTAACAACAGTAACAAGGGCAGGTGGCAGGAATACATATTCCTGGCCAGAGTGTTGTGGAAAGGATTCTTAAAAAGCTGGGCCACATTGGCGTTGGCTGGAGTAAAGGGCATTTAGTGTATATTGGTCTTTTACAAGACCAGATAATGGCTAATGGAGAAAAATATAGCGCACATAGAGGAGGTGTGAGTTCTTACCATATTGTTGGATGAAAGGTTAATCATTTTTTATATAAAGTCTTTTTAATATGCTTAATATCAACACATGAGCCCATGTGATTAATATTATGTGAAGCATTACATTTAAGGGTGGTCCATTACTGGGCATCTCAATGTGAATGCCCCTACTCAAAATAAAAAATCAAAACATACTTCCAGGTTAGTGATGAGCGAACGTGCTCATCGCTACTCGTTACTCACTCGAGCATCAGTGTGCTCATGATGTTTGTTATTCAGTGAATATTTTTTTAATATTCTGGCTCGAGCTCGAGTCCGCGCCCCGCATGTTTGGCGCTTTTCAAACAGCAAATAAACATGTGGGGATTGCCTGACAGTCACTGTAATGCCGTAGCCATCTTGATTGTGGCATTACTGTGATTTGCTGGCCACATTGCGCCATCGGGTCTATATAAGACTCATGACGCCATGTTTGACACACTGTAATCTGGAAACTGGCAGAGCAGAGAGAGGTGCTGCCCAAAGAGGGACAAAATTGTAGCTGCATATTAGGCAGGGATTCAAACACATTTATATTTCTTTCAAGTACAACAATAGCCCTTCTTATGGCTAATTATAATCAATAGTAATACTGCTGTTAGCAGCACTTTGGGAGAGATATTGGTGGCAAAGGGCTACTTGCACTTCCTTTCGTTCTGCTGCAACTCATACCAGAAGTCCTTCCCAGAGCGAATAATATTATTTTTGCTCTTAATCCAGCAAATTTTTCTGAGCAGGTAAATATTATATGCCTTTTTTACTGCAGCATTTGTGCATCAAAATCATACAGCCAGTCTTGGTTGGATCTCAATAGCATCACTATATTGCTCCCTCAGTGTAACCAGTCCATCTGAAGTGTGCAAATTTTCCAACTATAGTAATACTGCAATTTTTTTCAGCAGTGAAATATTATACAGCATTTATAGTGCAACAGTTGTGCATCACAAGCAAACAGCCAGACTTGGTTGGATCTAATAGCATCGCTATATTGCTACTGCAGTGTTACAAGTCCATGTGAAGTGGGCGAATTTGTGTGTTATAGTATTCCTGCCAAATTTTTTCAGCAGACAAATATCATACGCCGTTTATACTGCACCAGTTCTGCATTGAAATAAAAAAAGCCAGAGTTGGTTGGTTAGAAATAGCATCGCTATATCTCTCTGGCACAGTAATAAGTCCATGTGACTTGTGTGTGTTCTAGTATTCCTGCCAATTGTTTTCAGCAGACAAATATAATACACCATGTATACTGCACCAGTTCTGCATAAAAATAAAAAAGCCAGACTTGGTTGATTAGAAATAGCATTGTTATATTGATACTGTCATGTAAGAAGCCCATCTGAGGTGGGCAAATTTTTCTGCGATAGTAATACTGCAAAGTTTTCTCAACAGGGATATATCATACGTAATTTAAAATATGCAAGGCGCGTGGGAAGAGTTCGGTACGTGGATGATGATAAGCGCTGAGGCTGAGGTCATGAGCAATATGAAAATGTGCCTTTTGTGGGAGCACAGCAAACACACATATCATGTCAATGTAGCTTCTTGTCACACTTTGTAAGGGTACGAGGAACACCGCTCTTGAAGTCAGACCAGTGTGAAAAGGTTGTTGGATGGATGGCAGATAATGCTTCCAGTCCCTTTGCTAGCACCATCCCATCTTCCACACGGTCCAGTCTCAGTAGCCATGATTCTGGACCACATAATCCTCATCCTGATCCTCCTTCCTATGACCATGCCGAGTGATCCCACAGACTTGCATTAAGAGATTGTGATATGACTTCTGAGTTCCGGCCACTCTGAAGCTGCGCTCACAAGATGGCACCTTGGAACTGGACCATCACCGAAAAATATCGAAGACACCAGAGGGTAATTATATTGCTGGGGATAGGGAACTTACATTTAAAGCACTACTCTAGCGGTGAAAAAAAGAAATGCTGGAGCGGTGTTTTAACAATAGAGGCTGTAAGATGGCACAGACCTATGTGTCTCTAGAATGTGCTATTGCAGTGACTCCATGTGTTCAATGTCGTATGACAAATATTTGCAGCCCTTTTGCTCCTGAAAAAATGGTTTCTGTGAAAGCCTCCATATTAATTCAGACACAGTACAATGCACTTTTATTGCTTCCATAGTTCTACTCTGTACAAAATATGTGTATGATTCGTCCTCTTTTGAAGGTTTCAAGTATGTGCCTTGTATTGTATTGTGAAAATCTTTTACAGGAAACCTGATCTCATAAATATGTGGCCTTTTGGAAGGTTTCATTGTATTTGCAATCTATAATTCTTCCCTTCTTTTTTCAAGCAGTAATATGGGTTTATTTTCTATTCCACTCATCCTGTGCTTCCTTTCTCAAACCTTCTTGCTCTCCATAGACCATCTCATAGGTTTCGTAAAGAAAAAAAATTTGGGATAGCAACTTAAATCAGGGTTAGCTTTTTCATTTCTGATCCATAGCACTTTCCAAGAACATAAATTGACATGTTACTTTATTGCATATTTGGAGTAACAACATGTATCATCTTGTCATCTCTGTTTCCATCTATTGCGCTTCATTTTCATCATCATTCATACAGTATTAAGTTGTATTAAATTTGACAGAGTAAGCAACATGCGTCACATGTACTAGAAAATAAAATATTTATTGGGAGCCAAAGACTTGGTAAAGAAAGAAAAAACTAAATAATTCAGTGTCTACATAGTGTGGCAACAGTTTATAATCATTATGTTATATATGCATTCATTAGCCCCCCTTGAAAGAGCCTCATATGCCTGATGGCTACATGGTTTTATTATATTAGCAGCTGACAAGATGTCAAATGGGGGTCCTGCCAGCAGGAGAGCTAACATATAGTTAAACTCTGCCCAAGATTGAAGTCAGCTGAGACTCATTAAAGCTTCAGAGGGCCTCATTAAGACTCCATTAAGGCTTAAGAGAGCAAGATTCTGTTTATGTAGTGTATGATTAGAAACTGAAGGCCTAAGTACATTCAGCAATATAGTATATTTAAACTATGGATCATTACTGAAGTATGTGTGGGTTTGAAAAGCATTTATAATTTATGCCCGGTTGGCATTATACTAAAATGTGACATGTATCCTCATAGATACACACTTCTCATAAGAGAGATTAGATATGCATAATAACTATGTCAAATCACATAAACAAGCAAATTAAAAAATAAGCCCTCTACTTAACTAGGTAGCAATGCACTCGTTCCCACATTACTTCCAAGTCATGAACACAACTACTCATTTCAACAAAGTAAAACATGCTCTTTCTTTGTGTATAAATAAGATAGATGATAGATAAATAGAGAAAGAGAAAGATAGACAGATAGATACAAAGAGTAAAACAGATAGATAGATAGATAGATAGATAGATAGATAGATAGATAGATAGATAGATAGATACAGCAGGTGAAATAAGGATGTCCGTAACAACCCATCCAATCTACAAAGGCAAAGAAATCAAACCATAGATTTCCATAAAATAAGTTATGTGTAATAACAAACCTAGGTATTCTCAGGACCTCTTCAGCACTTGACAGCTGACGAGCGTCTCCTCGGTCAGTATCAGTGAGGATTGGTCCTCGACTGTTGACCGCGTTGTCTATGTCAAGAACCTTAACCTGCGTGATTCGGGTCTTCAGTGCTTGGAGCAGTTTGGAGCTTAACCAGTGTAGCTCTGGTCTTCAGTGTTTGACCGTCGTCGTCTCGGTCGGGGCCTAGCTTTTGCCCGCTTCTACAGCCTACTATTTTGGCTGCTGGAGCTGCAGCAAGAGCATCTGTCACCTCACTTGGTGCCAATTCTCCACCTTTTTGGTGTAGGTATGGGACCCGCTGACAGCTTCTGCTTCCATTGCCCCAGCTCAGGAAGTCTCAAGATATATGTCCACTACCACCGTAAGTTCAACACTCCACTGTACGCTTTCCCGATGGGTGACGAACTTTAGATGACTGGCTAGATGTGGGAGAATATTTTCCTTCATTTTCCCCTCTGATGCTCCATTTATACTTTGCAGTTCCCCTTGAATGTCCCCAATCTCCTGACATAATTCTCGCGCCCAGTCGGGTTCCCAGCTAGCTGCTTCCAAATGTGTGGCCACATGGTGGCTCCGGACTACATCCGTTAGGACGGGCACCTCTCTTTCTCAGACTCAAGCCTCAGGCCCAACTTCCAGGAAACTCATGTTGGTATTAGATCATAGCCATTCTTTCAGGGCCTGGGGAATAGTTGAGATAGGGCACACCACAATGGACAGAATAATAAAAGAAAAGCAATATCTAAAGGGAGGTGCTACATTAGGTAGAGCCAGAATAATTAGAAAAAAGCTAGCTGTAATCATGTGCACACAACCAATAAAGAATAAAAATATGCAATTTTATTGAACACAAGACAAAAACAAGCAAAGAGCTTGATCCAAACTCCCCCCCCCATTGTAGAATTAATAGCACAAATGAAGAATTTTATGGAGGTGGAACAAAGAGATGCCTTATGTAATAAAGAAATGCAAGCGGGAAAGTTTCTTATGAAATGGAAACATTTTATTGTGAATTGTTGCTCTTTGGGGGAAAAGAGAAGTATGATAGAACCCTTCACATCTACTGCTTGGTACATACTAGAGGATCTGCAAAACAACCTGGGGTTATTGCGGCTGAGTTGAAGTTGGGGAGGATATGTCCAGGTCTAGGTGTATAATTTACTTACAATATAACAGTCTTTTCATGGTGGTGTTTAGTAAAGTTTAATGTCTGGTAAATCGCTTAAATAATTGATATTAGTATAAGGTTTTCTTTTTAATTTCTATGTTTTATTCTATGCCAGTCTATCTCGCTTAAGTCTGCATTATCTGCCTTGTCTGCGTACAGGCATGTGTTTTTTCTATACAATCTGGCATGTTTTTGTATTTTTCAAAAATTTCAATAAAAATGAGGTTTAAAAAAACAAAACAAGTAAAGAATATAAAAACAGTTAAAAGATGCTAGATTCCAAAGGATTGGCGAAAGTGGGAGCCAGCCGAAACCTCTGCCTACACTGGACCCACTCTAACCTCCGCTTGTGAAAACGAACGTCAATACGAGTTGACTCAGCTATTAACTCCTCCAGTGTGGCGGGAATCTTCCTAGAGGCCAGAGCGTTCTTGACGTGGTCAGCCAGCCCCCTCCAAAATATAGGGATAAGGGCTTTATCTGACCACTCCAGCTCAGATGCTAGGATGAGGAAGTGGATGGCAAAATGGCTGACCAAGGACGAGCCCTGAGTCAATAATAACAGTTGGAGCGCAGTATCATGGGTGACTCGAGGCCCTAAAAAGACCTGTTTCAGATTGCTCAGGAACAGCGGAGCACTCTGCACCACATGATCGCCACGCTCCCACAGCGGCGTAGCCCATTCCAATGCCCTGTCCGACAGGAGAGACACAATAAATCCCACCTTTGCCCGCTCTGTGGGGAAACTTATGGCCTGGAGCTCAAGGTGTATAGAGAACTGGCTCACGAAACCCATACAAGATTTACTATCACCAGAAAAATTTTCTGGCAGCGGGATGCGAGATAGAGTCGGAACAGGGTTGGCAGTGGACAAGGTTGCTGCAGCCACGCTAGCAGCCTGAACAGCAACTGCGGTAACATCCAAAGCTGAGGTTGCATGCGTGAGAGCTGCCAACCTACCCTCCAGCTGCTGGATGTAGCACAAGGATTGCTGTTTGTCCGCCTTTTACTAGCCAGACCCTGGTGCTAGTATCCTGTTAGGGTTGGCGGAACGCACCGAATATATATATGAGACAGTAGGTGCGTTCGCAACCCGGGGTCCACCGTACAGGAGAGAAACCTGCTTCTAGTAACAGGCGGTACTATATGGCGGTATAAGCTAACTCTGTTACTTCACAGATTCACTATGAAAAGAGAACACCATGCCCTGCTAACCTCACAGGAGATCACAGCTACCTAATAGATCCAACAGTGGTCATGCAGTCAGAAGAGCACAGAAGCAACTCCTCTCCAGTTGAGCCGAAATTCTAATGGCTATACGCCTGCCCTGAATCCACATACACAAATCTCCTCACCGGAGGTGCCGGTATTCTAGGGGCTTATTTCAGCCAAACCCTGACCACATACAACCATGACCACACTGGCGCTGAGCTCATAACATAGGTTTGATACTAGCGCATGGCCGTGCAGCCATGAGAACCTTTTATAGTTTTAGCACTCAAGGACCTTCCTAGTGGTCCAACAGGAACAGCTTCAGGATCTGCGTGTGACCTCCGACCTCCAATGGGAGGTCATCCCGTGGGCATGCCCAGTATGGGAAAAGCAGGACTTAGTCCCAGAAATATCTGCTCGCTGCTGATTAGTGCTGGCTGCAAAGGCAGAGCCTGGAAGAGCAGTAGTAACCAGTCGTCCAATATCAGCCTGAGTCAGATGCTGGGACCGATGTCTCCACTGAGCAGGCTCCACTGCAGCTGGAGAAGAATGGGAGACCGCAGCGGAGATGGCTCAAGATTCCCCCTGTGCAGAGGCAGGAACTCAACACCTAACACCCGGTGAATGCTTTCTTGGGTGGAACCCATTTAGATCTGATCCATCATTTCTACTCTAGAATGTTCCTTCCTGCCGAAAATACCAAATGTAAGAAGGTAACTAAATGCAACAGCGGAGGCACTAGGTGGAAACAACAATTTAAATATTTGACAAGAAATTATATAAGAGAGGTACACAGATTAGTACTGTAGATAACAGGAAACTTTAGTATCAGCTCCGAGTCTGCAGTCTAACCTAGTTCTAGTGGGGGGAAGTCCAGTATTTGGCAGGAACTTTCTCTAGTAGTGTCTACGGCTTTCTGAGCCTTGACAAGGTCTGATGCTCCTTCTCACTTGACCACCGACGAGAGATTCCTCAGTCCGTTTTGATAGGGGTTGGCCATCAACTTGTGACCAGCGTTGTCTAGGGTCGATGAGCGAAGTCTGGAATTTGACTGGTGTAGCTCTGGTCTTCATTGCATGATTGTCATCATCTCAGTCCAGGCCTAGCTGATGCCTGAGGCTGCGGTTTACTATCCCGACTGCTGGAGCTCATTATTGGTATGGACTAGGCGTGAACGAGCATAAAAATGCTCGGGTGCTTGTTGCTGAAGTAACGAGTACAATGGGAGTCAATGGCATACCCTAAAAAGAGGCTTGAGGGGCAGTGAAAATGTTCAAATGGATTGGAAAAGTGCTGAATGGATTGAGAACAGCATGGGGAAGACCCCTGAAAGAATCTCTGACTCCCAGATCACTAATGAGAACAATGGTGTCACACTTTTACCCCACTTTAAGGAGTGATAATAAGATATTCCAAACTAACAAGAAATTGTATTTTACAGGAAAAAAAAATGTTAAGAAACTTGTTTATAAGGCAAAATTTAAAAAGGATTTTAAAAAGATATAATTTTAGTAAACCAAAACTGATTTTTTTAAATTAAAAAGTAAGAAATTTCAATTGAATTTAGGAATGAAGTAAGAACTGCTGAAAATTAGGGGCTAAGAGTGATTCAGAAACACCATGATTTAGACATAAAGAAGGGCCTCATACATATTCTATTCGGATTGTCAAGTATTGGTGCTCCAGGACTAATGAAGGCTATGCGCACGTAGAGTAAAATTTCTGCACTACTTCTGCATCTTTTGGCAGAAAAAATGCAAAATGTGTGTTTTTGGTGTATTTTTGCTGCACGTTTGATGCGTTTTTGTCTGTGTTTTTGATTGATTATAGTGTAGTCAGTGGTGAAAAACGCAGGGCAAAAATTCACAGAAAATTGACATGCTGTAGATTATTTCTGCACCAAATCTGCAAGACAAAAATACTCAACGTGTGCATGACACGTAAGGTTTCTCATTCACTTTGCTGATGATGTGCGCAAACTGTAAAGCACTGCGGAATATGTTAGAGCTATGAAAAAATCAAGATTATCATTATTATTATTATTAGATTTTGCATCAGGTTTTTTCACAAATCCATGCAGAGAAAACGTGACAAAAATGCACCAAATCTGCAACGTGTGCACACAGCCTATTGGTGATAAATTTTTGACTTAAATAGCAACAAAATGTCCCAAGAACATGTAATTACTTATGGATGAGCAATATAATACCGATACATTTTTTGAGGGTTATATACCAACGAAAAGGCCTCCAGACCACAAAATAGTCTATCTGTGAGCAATATAGTATAAAAAAAAATTTGAACACTTTTTTGACGGTTTTATACCAATAAAATGTACCAAAGATGATGTAATATCCTTTGGGTGAGTAATATGATACCGATTAATTTGGAACACGTTTTTGAAGGCTTACATAGCAACTAAATTCACCCAAGAAAATATAATACCCTATGGGTGAGCAATAAAATACCGATAAATTGCTGAACAATATTTTTTTTTGAGGCTGATATAGCAACGAAATGGACTCCAGACCATTTAATTGTCTATGGGTGAGGAATAAAATACCAATACATTTTTATTAAGTTATTAATAATAATAATAATTTTTATTTATATAGCACCAACATATTCCGCAGCGCTTTACAATTAAGCGGGGACATGTACAGACAATAAATTCAATACAAGTTAAGACAGTTTAAACAGTGACATTGATGTTTTCCTTTATTGGATGCTGCCCTTCCCGTGGTTGTTCCTTCCCGGTGAAAGGCCTGGCTATTCACTGCCTGCGTTGAGAAACACGTGATGGTGTCTCCGCAGCTCCTCTACTTGCATTTGCATATTTGGGGGCAGTGTTCTGGATCACTGCGTTGAGAAACATGTGATGGTGTCTCCGCGGTGTTGGATGTTTTGGTCTCCACGAGGTCAATCATCCGTGCCTTTATAGACTTTCTACTAGGCACTGCTCCTGATAGCCAGTTTCCTACTCCACACTGATGAGGGGCAAAAACCCCGAAACAGCTGTCTGTGGATGGATACCATGCTTGGCATAGGTGGTTTTCCTTTATTGGATGTTTTCCTTTATTGGATGCTGCCCTTCCCTTGGTTGTTCCTTCCCGGGGAAAGGCCTGGCTATTCACTGCCTGCGTTGAGAAACACGTGATGGTGTCTCCGCAGCTCCTCTACTTGCATTTGCATATTTGGGGGCAGTGTTCTGGATCACTGCGTTGAGAAACACGTGATGGTGTCTCCGCAGTGTTGGATGTTTTGGTCTCCACGAGGTCAATCATCCGTGCCTTTATAGACTTTCTACTAGGCACTGCTCCTGATAGCCAGTTTCCTACTCCACACTGATGAGGGGCAAAAACCCCGAAACAGCTGTCTGTGGATGGATACCATGCTTGGCATAGGTGTTTTTCCTTTATTGAATGTTTTCCTTTATTGGATGCTGCCCTTCCCTTGGTTGTTCCTTCCCAGGGAAAGGCCTGGCTATTCACTGCCTGCGTTGAGAAACACGTGATGGTGTCTCCGCAGCTCCTCTACTTGCAAGAGCGAGTGAGTGATCGGATATAGGGAGTAAAAGAAAGTTCGGTGTCGAAAGTGACCCCAAAACAGTGGGCATGCTGCTTGGGAGTTATGGTTGATCTTTCCAGGGTAATTTCGATGTTGGGTAGAGTGAGGTTAGTAGAAGGGAGAAACACAAGAAGTTCCGTTTTGGAGAGATTTAGTTTCAGTGAGAGGGAGGACATGATGTTAGAGACAGCAGACAGACAATCCTTGGTATTTTGAATTAGAGTAGGGGTGATGTCAGGGGAAGAAGTGTATAATTGGGTGTTGTCAGCATAAAGATGGTACTGGAACCCAAATCTGCTGATTGTTTGGGAAGTGTATAGAGAGAAGAGGAGGGGGCCTAGGACTGAGCCCTGCGTTACCCCGATAGTAATGGCAGGTCCTTCTCGTGTAGGCGCGCAGGACCTGTGATGACGTCGCGGTCACATGACCGTGACGTTATGGAAGGTCCTTCTCGCACAGGCGCACAGGACCAGCTTCTGGTCCCAGGGTGTTATGATGTCGCGGTCACATGACCGTGACGTCATGGAAGGTCCTTGTCGCATACCATCCTTAGCACCGGATCATCGCGAAGAGCGGGAAAGGAGCCGGAGGGTGAGTATATGATGACTTTTTTTTTTTTTTAATTATTTTTAACATTAGATCTTTTTACTATTGACGCTGCATAGGCAGCATCAATAGTAAAAACTTGGTCACACAGGGTTAATAGCGGCGGTAACGGAATGAGTTACCCGCGGCATAACGCGGTCCGTTACTGCTGGCATTAACCCTGTGTGAGCGGTGACTGCGGGGAGTATGGAGCGGGTGCCAGGCACATGACTGCAGGGGAGTAGGGAGGGACTAATCGGACTGTGGCCATCGCTGATTGGTCGTGGCAGCCATGACAGGCAGCTGGCGAGACCAATCAGCAACTTGGATTCCATGACAGACAGAGGCCGCGACCAATGAATATCTGTGACAGAAAGACAGACGGAAGAGACCCTTAGACAATTATAGAGTAGATATTTATATGTGTGTGTGTCAATGAGGGTCTAGCAGACAATTACTCGCATTTTCCATTGATTAACATTGGACTCGCTGTTGGGTGTCAAGTTCCCCCCGCCACACAGGGGGAATATCGAACCATGTCCATTGCGGTCTCCCATTCTTCTCCAGCCACAGTGTAACTTGCTCAGCAGAGACATCGGTCCCAGCGTCTGGCTCAAGCTGATACTGTGCAACTGGTTACTGCTGCCTTTCCAGGCTCTACCTTTGTAGCAGCACTGATCAGCAGCAAGCAGGCCTTTCTGGGACTAAGTCCTCCTTTTCACATACTGAGCATACCCACAGGACGGCCTCCCATTGGAGGTCGGGGGTCACATGTTCAGGTCCTGTTGCAGCTCCTATTGGACCATCAGGAAGGTCCCAGAACACTACTGCTATAAAAGGTTTGCATGGCCATTTGGCCATGCGCTAGTGTATACTTACTAAAGTGTGTGTGTAGATGAATGTCTGTCGATGGATGAAAGCTCCCTAATCATTCCCATTTCTTTTGTTGATGACTGCTTGCGAATGGTGGAAGCTACCTAGCGCCCGACAGTGCTAACCTGCATACTCAGCACACGTTGCAGCGTCTCTTCACAGTGCCCGCCAGTGCGGCACCGTGCGCTATTAGTGCGCTTTCCTGGCAACCGGTCAGTTTAGGGTAGGAATTTCCACTTGGACTCAGCATTTGACTCAGGGCGTCCTCAGACGCGGGCTTAAAAGCCACCAAGGGTCAGAGCGAGTCCAATCACCAGTTTAGTAGGGGTGATTCATAGGGATCCCACTAGTGTCTTTCAGCTGCACCCAGTGACTGCTAACAGGGCGCAGCGTATATTGGCAACTCTGTGATGCAACAGAGTTCGCTTCCATTCACACTGGGTGAGGTCTAAACCCACGTGTGAGTAAGCGTCCATCCGCCATTACTCAGTAGCAGGTGTCATCTCTGCACGGTGGGCCCCGGACTGTGAACACACCTCACATTCTCTATTATCATTATTTGGTGCGCTCCACCAGTCCTAACACTTGCTACTCGTACCGAATACCCGAGTATTACGGTATACTCATTACGAGTATAGTGAGTCTGAATATTTCACTACTAACTCATCCCTAATGAGTGGTTGTGTGCATGTTACCTGTGGAAAAGATTGCACCAGGATGTACTGGAGGTAAAGGCAAGAAGGAGATGCAATGGTGTGCTCTCGGAAATCTTCTGTTTTGAAATTTTGCATCTAGATGTTACATAGACCCTTACTGCATTAAATTTTTAATTAATATTCTAGACCAAGTACTTCCTTTCATGGCAATGTTGCTCCAATAGCAGTGGCCTTTTTCAGAAGTTTGGTGTGTCCTGCCACACACAGTAATGGTTTTAGGAAAATGATAATGAATTCATGTTGACGTGTCCTCCAAATTCTCAGCTTTCAACCAAATCAAGCATCTTATTAAGTGTGCAGGGAAACTGATCTTCACCTATCAACCTACATGATTTGTTGTTCTGAGCCACAGGAGACCTTTGGAGCTCCTAGTAAAGGGGTGTCCACTACTTGTACAACCGCTTCTCAATTAGCACATTTGTCCATGTAATATAATAACATTTATACTGACCTCCGGTGCCAACTCCGTTCCAGCAGTGGCAGCAATCACTCTCCTTGGACTCATGTGACTTTGTTATGTCACACTAGCTCTGCACCTAATAAGCGCTGGATTCAATCTTCCCGATATTAGATATACCAGACATAAAGAGGAAGTGAGTGGCCAAATTACATAATAATGTCACATGAAGCCCCAGGGGAGAAAGTGCCGACATGGGTGGAGTGGCTCTGGCACCGGAGCAAATGTGTTGATTGAGAACTGGATGCCTGAGTAGTGGATAATCCCTTTAATTCCATGCCTAAACGGTCAGAGATATTTTGATGGCACACGGGCACTAACACATTATGTAAGCCCGCAAGGGCAGGGTCCTCTTCCCTCTGTACTAGTCTGCCATTGTTAGTTTGTTTACTGTAAGTGATATTTGTATTTTGATGTAACCCCTTTTCATGTATGGTACCATGGAATTAATGGTGCTATATACATAAATATTAATAATAAAATTATTAATTTTAATATTTTGACTGATTGGTGTATTTTAAAATACAGAAAACAACAAATGGACGTATCCCTTTATAAATGTTCACATAGTTAAGAAAAAAATGAAAAGTGTGAAATTACATTTTCAGGAGATGCCGTATGTTAAACTTTTTCTGCAACAGTTTATGTCAGCACTATAAGACATTTCCAAATTAGGCCAATCTTGCAAAGTTGTTGCATGTATAGTTGATTAAGAGAGATTCTCAGTTTTTAAGTAATGCTGTGCGAGCTGAATTAAATTCTGGAGATGACAGTTACGGGAAATCTCAGACACAGAAAAAAAAACTATGGAGAAGTAATGTCTGAGTTACATTAGAGAATATATTTAAATATATATGTAAAATGAAATAAGTGCATGACTAATGCACATTTAAAAATTAGAAAACTATCCAATGTGTTCTGAATTTTATCACAGACTCTAAAAGCTGGCAATTAATTACAATAAGGGGTCGTAAAGATTCCACCTTCACTGAGTGAAAGTCAGATTCTAACCTTGGAACTCAATAATCAGTTTAATTATTTACTTTGGCGGCTACGTAACAAACATGGCATGATGCTGTTAACGCGACACGTATGTGTCAATTTTATGCTGCACTTTTTAACATCAATTTATAAAGGCTTTTCGTCTGCTGTTCACTTCAGCGAGCAATTAGAGACTGAGGATAAATGTAATTAAAAAAGGTTTACTTGACTTATTAGCGTGGGGATCAAAGAGAAAACTAAACATTTTTATCTGTGTCTTTCTTGCATTTTTTGCACCGTTTTAATTTTCAAGGTCTAAGGGGGTGTTATTCTCCACACATGGCGTAAACATGAAATGTAGAATTATGGTTAGCAACTTATTACAGATGACATCTTTTCGAGGGAGCTGAAAATGAAAATTTCGACATTGCTGCAAAGGTGCGATAAATCACTCGCTTTACACACATCTATATACTTTTCTGGGTGACATGACAACCTGCAGAAACTAAGAAAAAAAATTACCACTTGCATGTAGCTTACTGTAAATAGAATTGTGGATTAAAAGAAGTTGACAGGGTTGAAGTAGGTGGAAATGAACCCTGCAGTCATTCTATAATAATGTTAATTCAAGACTGATTACATTCAAGATTTAGGGTCAAAACATATTTTTATACTGTGGAGGAGTATTAATGATATTGTCATATTATTGCCAAGTCATTGTAAAATCTATTTTTCAGATTATAAAAATGCCTACATTTTTAATTACAGATTACAATGTACATTATTTATTGATAATTTTTATGTTCGTTTATAAATACATTCCAAGAAGTTCACAGTGCAAGACTTGTCGTGACCCAATTGCCAATTTGTAATATGGTACTAGCCTTGGGCCAATATTATGTGATAGTGGTCAGCAAAATAACTTAGTGCAGCAGATGAAAGACACATCATGTTTACTTCTATCGATGAGTGTATTGATCCTCAGAGGATCGAGTTTGACTCGAGTTTCCTGAAATTCACGGCTTCATTCGAATTTAAAAATTTTGATTCACAGTTTGAAAATAAAATAATTATAAACTTGTTCACCACCATTTCCCACACAGCTTAAGCATCAGATAGAATGGTTACATCATTTTGCGTTGTCACATGGGCCTCTCCACAATTCCCTGCAGTTATGACATCTAGTGGATTATCATACCTTGTACAATGGTCAACAGTTCCAGAACCATCACAGATCAGTGGATCCCAGTGGAGCACTATTTGTACACTGGATAAGTCTCTCTCTTCTGTAATGTGTCAGGGTGAACAGGGTCCTCTCTTTCTCTTTTGCCTGTAAAGTTTAAGATCTTTGGTCAGAGACTCATATTTCTTTCTCTCTCTCTGTCTCTCTCCTGTTTACAGTCTAAACTCTTATGGTTCAGCAGGGTGCACTCTCCCTCACCTGTGTAAACTCTTAAAGCCAGTGGTGTTTTCTGTCTCTCCTCTCCCCACATGTATTTTCTAAGATATTACAGGTTTTACAGTATTAAGATTTGAGCAAATTAAAATTTTCAGTCAAATATCGGCGATGTCAGCGAATTAGAACTTCAAAAAATCCGCTCATCTCTACAATGTTCCCTTCAAAATTGGAGGATGTCCAGCAGTGCCATCAGCTCAGAACTGGCAACAACCAGTGAGACACAGCTACATAAATCTACTGTTGGAGAAATCTGGTCAGAAGTGGTCTTCATAGAAGAACTGCACCCAAAAACTATATCTTTGATGTGGAAATAAGGTCATGCTCGCAAACGCCAGAAGCCTGACAAACAAGATGGAAGAACTAGAAGCAGAAATATCTACAGGTAAATTTGACATAGTGGGAATAACCGAGACATGGTTAGATGAAAGTTATGACTGGGCAGTTAACTTACAGGGTTACAGTCTGTTTAGAAAGGATCGTAAAAATCGGAGAGGAGGAGGGGTTTGTCTCTATGTAAAGTCTTGTCTAAAGTCCACTTTAAGGGAGGATATTAGCGAAGGAAATGAGGATGTCGAGTCCATATGGGTCGAAATTCATGGAGGGGAAAATGGTAACAAAATTCTCATTGGGGTCTGTTACAAACCCCCAAATATAACAGAAACCATGGAAAGTCTACTTCTAAAGCAGATAGATGAAGCTGCAACCCATAATGAGGTCCTGGTTATGGGGGACTTTAACTACCCGGATATTAACTGGGAAACAGAAACCTGTGAAACCCATAAAGGCAACAGGTTTCTGCTAATAACCAAGAAAAATTATCTTTCACAATTGGTGCAGAATCCAACCAGAGGAGCAGCACTTTTAGACCTAATACTATCTAATAGACCTGACAGAATAACAAATCTGCAGGTGGTTGGGCATCTAGGAAATAGCGACCACAATATTGTGCAGTTTCACCTGTCTTTCACTAGGGGGACTTGTCAGGGAGTCACAAAAACACTGAACTTTAGGAAGGCAAAGTTTGACCAGCTTAGAGATGCCCTTAATCTGGTAGACTGGGACAATATCCTCAGAAATAAGAATACAGATAATAAATGGGAAATGTTTAAGAACATCCTAAATAGGCACTGTAAGCACTGTTATACCTTGTGGGAATAAAAGGACTAGAAATAGGAAAAACCCAATGTGGCTAAACAAAGAAGTAAGACAGGCAATTAACAGTAAAAAGAAAGCATTTGCACTACTAAAGCAGGATGGCACCATTGAAGCTCTAAAAAACTATAGGGAGAAAAATACTTTATCTAAAAAACTAATTAAAGCTGCCAAAAAGGAAACAGAGAAGCACATTGCTAAGGAGAGTAAAACTAATCCCAAACTGTTCTTCAACTATATCAATAGTAAAAGAATAAAAACTGTAAATGTAGGCCCCTTAAAAAATAGTGAGGAAAGAATGGTTGTAGATGACGAGGAAAAAGCTAACATATTAAACACCTTCTTCTCCACGGTATTCACGGTGGAAAATGAAATGCTAGGTGAAATCCCAAGAAACAATGAAAACCCTATATTAAGGGTCACCAATCTAACCCAAGAAGAGGTGCGAAACCGGCTAAATAAGATTAAAATAGATAAATCTCCGGGTCCGGATGGCATACACCCACGAGTACTAAGAGAACTAAGTAATGTAATAGATAAACCATTATTTCTTATTTTTAGGGACTCTATAGCGACAGGGTCTGTTCCGCAGGACTGGCGCATAGCAAATGTGGCGCCAGTATTCAAAAAGGGCTCTAAAAGTGAACCTGGAAATTATAGGCCAGTAAGTCTAACCTCTATTGTTGGTAAAATATTTGAAGGGTTTCTGAGGGATGTTATTCTGGATTATCTCAATGAGAATAACTGTTTAACTCCATATCAGCATGGGTTTATGAGAAATCGCTCCTGTCAAACCAATCTGATCAGTTTTTATGAAGAGGTAAGCTATAGGCTGGACCACGGTGAGTCATTGGACGTGGTATATCTCGATTTTTCCAAAGCGTTTGATACCGTGCCGCACAAGAGGTTGGTACACAAAATGAGAATGCTTGGTCTGGGGGAAAATGTGTGTAAATGGGTTAGTAACTGGCTTAGTGATAGAAAGCAGAGGGTGGTTATAAATGGTATAGTCTCTAACTGGGTCGCTGTGACCAGTGGGGTACCGCAGGGGTCAGTATTGGGACCTGTTCTCTTCAACATATTCATTAATGATCTGGTAGAAGGTTTACACAGTAAAATATCGATATTTGCAGATGATACAAAACTATGTAAAGCAGTTAATACAAGAGAAGATAGTATTCTGCTACAGATGGATCTGGATAAGTTGGAAACTTGGGCTGAAAGGTGGCAGATGAGGTTTAACAATGATAAATGTAAGGTTATACACATGGGAAGAAGGAATCAATATCACCATTACACACTGAATGGGAAACCACTGGGTAAATCTGACAGGGAGAAGGACTTGGGGATCCTAGTTAATGATAAACTTACCTGGAGCAGCCAGTGCCAGGCAGCAGCTGCCAAGGCAAACAGGATCATGGGGTGCATTAAAAGAGGTCTGGATACACATGATGAGAGCATTATACTGCCTCTGTACAAATCCCTAGTTAGATTGCACACGGAGTACTGTGTCCAGTTTTGGGCACCGGTGCTCAGGAAGGATATAATGGAACTAGAGAGAGTACAAAGGAGGGCAACAAAATTAATAAAGGGGATGGGAGAACTACAATACCCAGATAGATTAGCGAAATTAGGATTATTTAGTCTAGAAAAAAGACGACTGAGGGGCGATCTAATAACCATGTATAAGTATATAAGGGGACAATACAAATATCTCGCTGAGGATCTGTTTATACCAAGGAAGGTGACGGGCACAAGGGGGCATTCTTTGCGTCTGGAGGAGAGAAGATTTTTCCACCAACATAGAAGAGGATTCTTTACTGTTAGGGCAGTGAGAATCTGGAATTGCTTGCCTGAGGAGGTGGTGATGGCGAACTCAGTCGAGGGGTTCAAGAGAGGCCTGGATGTCTTCCTGGAGCAGAACAATATTATATCATACAATTATTAGGTTCTGTAGAAGGACGTAGATCTGGGTATTTATTATGATGGAATATAGGCTGAACTGGATGGACAAATGTCTTTTTTCGGCCTTACTAACTATGTTACTATGTATGTTACTATGTTAAGGTCAACCAATTCAATTATGCATGAAAACGTAGGAACTGGGGTGGAGAAAAATGGCAGCAGGTACTCTGAACTGACAAGTCAAAATTTGACATATTTGATTGTAACAGATGGCAGTTTGCAGAAAGGCTTGAAAGCAGTATAATAATGAGTTTCAGCATGCAAAAGTGAAGCATGCTGGTGATTTCTTGCAAGTTGTGAGCTCCTTTATGGCAAATCAGTTTGGATGTTTGGTTAGAATTAGCGGTGTCCTCAACGCTGATAAATGCAGTCAGATACTTATCCATCATACAATACCATCAGGGAAGATTCTGGCTGACCCCAAATTTATTGTGCACTGCAACGACCCCAAGCATACAGTCAATATCATTAATCAGTAGACAGAGAAATTTGCACAAGCCAATATCCACAAAATATCTGTGATTAGTTCTCCAAGATGTTTGGATCAACCTCTTAGCGGAGTTCTTTAACAATCTATCTACAAGAATTTATCTTTTCTTTCAAGCCATGGGTGATCATACCTAATATTGATTTGATTTAAATATGCCTTTTGTTCAGTAAATTTGCATTTTGTTCATTAATTAAACTAAACTATTAAATAGAAACTGTTTACAGGATTTCACCCATGCTATTTATATATAAGAATGTAGATCTTTCAAAAATAAGTCCAGCAATACCTTTATCTAGAAATTCCTTAAGAATGATTTAAAAAAATAGTAGTGTAAAGGGAATCTGTCAGCAGAATTTTACAGCTCAAACCATTTATATGTGCATGTAGATCTTTCAAAGACAAATCAAGCAACACATTTACACGACCGGCCCATTTTATTTATTCATTTTACTCACTTACATAGCGCCATTAATTCCATAGTGCTTTATAGACATTATCGGCACTGTCACCAATGGGGCTCACAATTTACATTCTCTAGCAGTATGTCTTGAAAGTGTGGGAGGAAACTGGAGAACAGAGAGGAAACCCACACAAACACAGGGAAGAACATGAAAATGTATCAATTTCTGAGAAAACTATTTTAAGTCATATGCAAAAAAAAGGTTGTAGATCTGAAACCTCTGCCACTCCAGTGCTATTTCCCACCCAGTACCACCTTCCACTGCTTGGCTGACAGTCTCTATGTGGGGACACCAGTCAAGCAGGAGAAGGCGTCGCTGGGTGGGGGATAGAGCTGGAGTGATTTCAGATCTACAGCCTCCTTTGCACATCAGTTCAAATGTTAATTTCCTAGTAATTGAGGAATTGACATGTAACGCATGAAAAAACGCGAAAAAAACGCATGCGGATTTCTGGCAGAAATGTCCGGTTTTTGTCAGGAAAATTTCTGCAAGAAATCCTGACGTGTGCACATACCCTAAATGTTTGCTGGACTTGTCTTTGAAAGAGCTACATGCCCCCATAAATTGTTTTGGGTAATTCCTGTTGACAGATTTCCCTTAACACTACTATTTTTAAAGCATTCTAACTTCACACAATTTTTTTCACACTTGCCTAAAACTTTTGCACAGTACTATATAAATTGTAAAGCTTGAAAGTACAGTTAGGTCTTGTGTAATGTGGCCATATTAAAAGTTGTACAGTGCTTTTATACGAGACCATTTTGGGTCTATGTGGTGCCACTGTATGCCACAGAATTTTTGCAGAATCGTAAAGATTTTATCTCTGAAAGAATATGTCTTTTTCCATTGCCTGAGATATTTTCTGCTAGAAGCATTTTAGATTATTCAATTAGTTTCAGGAAGCAAACCTATTTTAAGAATGAAAATTTTATTGCTAAATCCATAGTGTAATTAATATGATCTTGCATCAGTTTGCATGAAACAGCCATACATTACATTAAATATTTAATTGGACGGTTCTCATAAAATTTGGCAGTTAATACATGTTTGCTTAAAGGTGCTGTGCAGTCTTTCTTTTTCATGGGGTGTTGAGAAACACACTAGGCAGAACTTTTGAGGAGGCAACTGTACAATGCCCTCCAGGTACAGAGCCTATTAATTTGAATTGACCCCACCTGAATAATATTTGCTAGACGTTTGCTACTTACCTCGATAACGGTCAGAAGCAATGTGTGATAAGGTCTTTCATTGCCCTATGCCCTATACTGCAAAAATAGGATGCTCAGATTAAAAATTGTAAAAGGCCAATATCATTTTTGGATGTGTTGAGTTCTTCTTGAATATGTTACTTACATTTTTCTTAAAAATAATTCTCAAAAGTTTTTTCTAGTGACTTTGTCAATTGCAGACCATTTAATGTATTTTTTTCTTGATTAAAAATGAAATCTAACTATTGAGACTTCATGTAAAATTAAACTTACTTTTTCACTCACTTCTCCGTAACGCAGCTCTTTGAATATGTTCCCAATATACAACAATATTCCACTGAAAGGTCGTTTCTGACAGCCTTTTCGATGACCTAGTCAGGAACTCCATTCCCTTGGCAAGTCAGAAAGACAAACTGAATTTCTTTCTCAGAATAAAAGGATTTCCCAATTCAAACTTGAATCTGCTTCCAACAATAACCGTGAACTTTCTCCCCAGCCACCCAGGAGACTTGTGTTGAAAGCAATCCCAAAATGTAAATGTTACTTGCTGATTACTTGATTTCAAGTTGCCGCTGGAAACTAGAAATCATGAAGTTTTCCAGATTTCCACAAACTTTAACATTTAATTGGTAAAATATACTACCATTGAATATTTAGTTTATCCTAGTGAAATGAAGTACTTTCCAAACTCTAACAGAGTGGAAGTGAAACATTTCTTGCATATTGCTGACAAATATTTTTACTATTTTTGTAACTTGAACACCAGGAGATATCAAGTTAAAGTGACCTCCACCACTGAAACTTATTTTGTCCATATAAAGTATATCCCATAATTGCGATCATACCTGGTGCCCTTTGTTAGGTTGATGCAGTTTCCCTTTGGGAGATGGCAGCCCATTTACTCTTCTACAAAATGGTCACCTCAAAGACAAGAGGAACGCTGTGGAAAGTCTGATCTAAGCCTTCTTTGCCTTTTCTCATCTGTGGGTTGGACACAGCACTGCCATCATAAGTGCTTTTTCATCTTACATAAATTGAAAGGAATGAGAGACCTGGTTTAGACTTTCCTCGTGTATCTGTGGTGGTCATTTTTTAGAAGAGGGGGTTGATGAACAGTCTGAAAAATCTGCACACTGGAGTCCACATGCTCCTTACCACCACCATTTCTGTTTGGGACTGACTGAAGGACTAGACTAGCTTTCATAGCCTTACTGGTCTACCACTATGAATAAAGCAAAGAATCAAGATACCTCACAGATACATATTATCCTTATTTATGATTGGTCAGAAGGATGCTTTCTGAGAACAAACAATATATTTTCATCTTTCATATCAAAGAATGAGAATTCTCTGGAAGGTAGAGATGAGTGAATTCATTTGAGCAGAATTCATTGTTGCTATTCAAAATTTACAAAAATTTGCATTCGCCAAAATCCTTATAAATTCTAATTCACTTCTGTACTGACTCAGCAAAATGGGGACTGCTGCTTGCCATTTTTCTAAAGGCCACCAAAGTGTTCAAAAATATCGTGATGATCCCCTGGCCGGACCCTCTGTGTCATCAGTCTGGTCCTCACTGCATCTTCAAATCATTGCTGCTCATGCTGAAATCTCAGTGAACTGAAAATGCAGTAAGGGCCAGATGAGTGGCACAGAGGGGTTGAAGAGGTGAGCGAAAGAGTGTGTATAAGTGCTTTTCTTGTATTTTTTCCATCTTATGGCTTATGTTACATTTCTGGGTCTAGAGAGACACATTAATAACTGACATTACATTTGGAGAGATAACTTGTCCGCAAATCGAATTTCCTAGGGAAATCTGTATCAGTGGGTGACTTCAAGTTTAGCTTCACATGCCCAACTCTATTGGTAGGTGATTATTTTTTTTAGGATGAGAGGCATTTTAATGAAATCATTTTAGTGTCTATAATAATATGATAATGTGTTGAAAAAATAGTTTTTATTACACTTTTTTTTAGTTTTTGTGGTCATTAATCGCATGATTCAATTTTACAAGTTAACTTTATTCTGTGCATCATTAGGATTACAGCGATATGAAATGACATGCTCCACCAAAGATTTTGCCATTAGTTCCACCCCAGCACCCCTAATCTTTGAAGTAAGGCATAACAGCAGCCAGGTGGACATTTATCCCTACGAATTATATTTACACACACTGACATCTCTACATGAAGCACTCCAGTTCAGGGGTGGACACAGACGGAAGGAGACTCCTCTGCAAGAACAGTAAATGGGCCCTTTGCAGTCCAATAGCTCATCATAATGCTCAATTCCATCTGCTTTGGAAGTAGAAGTGGGCCCCCTTACTTTTTAGGCCCCTGTGCTGTTGCACAGGTTGCGCCAATGGTATGTCCACCCTTGCCCCAATTATTTGTACAGAGATATAAAGAGGACCTTTCACCTCACATAATACAGTATTCAATTCGCCTGGTCTAAATGCTGCAGTTTGCCTGCATCTGGTGTTTTTGGTTCTTCTTGCACCCCTACTTTCTTCAGATATAGCCACCACTTTCTTTCAGTTTTTGCCTCTGTGATTTTGAGAAATTCCCAT
This sequence comes from Ranitomeya imitator, assembly GCF_032444005.1. Classification (NCBI taxonomy): domain Eukaryota; kingdom Metazoa; phylum Chordata; class Amphibia; order Anura; family Dendrobatidae; genus Ranitomeya; species Ranitomeya imitator. The sequence continues at coordinate 60,563,865 of NC_091286.1, read as the reverse complement.
CCTTTATGTAAATCTAGTCTTGTTAGATAAAAGCATGTCATCCTCAAGTAGATGCCCACTGAAAAAAGTATAGGATCATGCCCCCATGGCAAAAAAGACTAGATTTATATACTGGATGTAGCGCCTGCGTCTCTGCCTTCTGCCTCTACCCCTGGCAGAGAACCCAACTAAATAAAAACCGCGGCCCCCATCCTGCACTGCCTCCTTTTTCTTAATAGACGGCTGCCCGCGGTGCACTCAATGCGCTTTGATCCCCAGGCACTGTGCTTTAAGAGAGGGTATGCATGCAGGCATGCATCCTCTCAAAATGTCCCCAGCCAATAGCTGGAGGAAACTTACTAATTACAGCACCTCCTACAGTATGGAGGTGACTGTGCAATGCTGTTTGTTCTCAGGTCCTAGTGCTCGTATCCAGTATACCAGTCCTGTACTACTGCCGTGCCTGCCTGCATGTAAATCAGCTGTGCCTGCCTGTCCATCAGCCATGCCTGCCTGCACTTGTCTATCAGGATATTTGTTGTATTTGCCAGTACCAGCCTGTGTGTCTGTCATGCCAGCCACTGTAACAGCTGCACCTGCCAGTAACATAGTAACATAGTAACATAGTTAGTAAGGCCAAAAAAAGACATTTGTCCATCCAGTTCAGCCTATATTCCATCACAATAAATCCCCAGATCTACGTCCTTCTACAGAACCTAATAATTGTATGATACAATATTGTTCTGCTCCAGGAAGACATCCAGGCCTCTCTTGAACCCCTCGACTGAGTTCGCCATCACCACCTCCTCAGGCAAGCAATTCCAGATTCTCACTGCCCTAACAGTAAAGAATCCTCTTCTATGTTGGTGGAAAAACCTTCTCTCCTCCAGACGCAAAGAATGCCCCCTTGTGCCCGTCACCTTCCTTGGTATAAACAGATCCTCAGCGAGATATTTGTATTGTCCCCTTATATACTTATACATGGTTATTAGATCGCCCCTCAGTCGTCTTTTTTCTAGACTAAATAATCCTAATTTCGCTAATCTATCTGGGTATTGTAGTTCTCCCATCCCCTTTATTAATTTTGTTGCCCTCCTTTGTACTCTCTCTAGTTCCATTATATCCTTCCTGAGCACCGGTGCCCAAAACTGGACACAGTACTCCATGTGCGGTCTAACTAGGGATTTGTACAGAGGCAGTATAATGCTCTCATCATGTGTATTGTTATGTTTGCTAATGACAGGTGTTATGAAGGCAATCCAGAAACACAGTGTGCTTAGCGATCAGAGCGCACACAGTGATCTGACAAATACCCAAAAATACAAGAACGAGCTCTGAGACATGGAAACTCTGTAGACTGCACACCAAAGGAAAAGGCAGCCCCCCACATATAATGACTGTGAGTAAGATGAAAAGACAAAACGTAGGGATGAAATAGATTCAGCAAAGTGGGGCCCGATATTCTAGGACAGAGCGAGGATAGTAAAGCGAACTTTGCAGTCTACAAAAAACCCTAAAGCAAAACCACGCAAAGGGGGCAAAAAAACCCCACCGTGCCGAACTAACGGCACGGCGGTACACCCTTTGCGTCTCAGAGCTTCCAGCAAAACAAAAGACAAGCTGGACAGAAAAAAAAGCAACAAAAAAGCAAAAAGCACTTAGCTATACAGAGCAGCAGGTCACAGGAACAATCAGGAGAAGCTCAGATCCAACACTGAAACATTGACAAGGAGCAAGGATAGCAGCATCAGGCGGAGTTAAGTAATGAAGCAGCCAACGAGCTCACCAGAACACCTGAGGGAGGAAGCTCAGAAGCTGCAGTACCACTTGTGACCACAGGAGTGAATTCAGCCACAGAATTCACAACAGTACCCCCCCCTTGAGGAGGGGTCACCGAACCCTCACCAGAGCCCCCAGGCCAACCAGGATGAGCCGCATGAAAGGCACGAACAAGATCGGAAGCATGAACATCAGAGGCAAAAATCCAGGAATTATCTTCCTGAGCATAACCCTTCCATTTAACCAGATACTGGAGTTTCCGTCTAGAAACACGAGAATCCAAAATCTTCTCCACAATATACTTCAATTCCCCCTCCACCAAAACCGGGGCAGGAGGCTCAACAGATGGAACCATAGGTGCCACGTATCTCCGCAACAACGACCTATGGAATACATTATGTATGGAAAAGGAGTCTGGGAGGGTCAAACGAAAAGACACAGGATTGAGAACCTCAGAAATCCTATACGGACCAATAAAACGAGGTTTAAATTTAGGAGAGGAAACCTTCATAGGAATATGACGAGAAGATAACCAAACCAGATCCCCAACACGAAGTCGGGGACCCACACGGCGTCTGCGATTAGCGAAAAGTTGAGCTTTCTCCTGGGACAAGATCAAATTGTCCACTACCTGAGTCCAGATCTGCTGCAACCTATCCACAACAGAATCCACACCAGGACAGTCCGAAGACTCAACCTGTCCTGAAGAGAAACGAGGATGGAACCCAGAATTGCAAAAAAATGGAGAAACCAAGGTAGCCGAGCTGGCCCGATTATTAAGGGCGAACTCAGCCAACGGCAAAAAGGACACCCAATCATCCTGGTCTGCAGAAACAAAACATCTCAGATATGTTTCCAAGGTCTGATTGGTTCGTTCGGTCTGGCCATTAGTCTGAGGATGGAAAGCCGAGGAAAAGGATAGGTCAATGCCCATCCTACCACAAAAGGCTCGCCAAAACCTTGAAACAAACTGGGAACCTCTGTCAGAAACAATATTCTCAGGAATGCCATGCAACCGAACCACATGCTGAAAGAACAAAGGTACCAAATCAGAGGAGGAAGGCAATTTAGCCAAGGGCACCAGATGGACCATTTTAGAAAAGCGATCACAGACCACCCAAATGACTGACATCTTTTGAGAAACGGGAAGGTCAGAAATGAAATCCATCGAAATATGTGTCCAAGGCCTCTTTGGGACCGGCAAGGGCAAAAGCAACCCACTGGCACGAGAACAGCAGGGCTTAGCCCTAGCACAAATCCCACAGGACTGCACAAAAGTACGTACATCCCGTGACAGAGATGGCCACCAGAAGGATCTAGCCACTAACTCTCTGGTACCAAAGATTCCAGGATGACCAGCCAACACCGAACAATGAAGTTCAGAGATAAGTTTATTAGTCCACCTATCAGGGACGAACAGTTTCTCTGCTGGACAACGATCAGGTTTATTCGCCTGAAATTTTTGCAGCACCCGCCGCAAATCAGGGGAGATGGCAGACACAATGACTCCTTCCTTGAGGATACCCGCTGGCTCAGATAAACCCGGAGAGTCGGGCACAAAACTCCTAGACAGAGCATCCGCCTTCACATTTTTAGAGCCCGGAAGGTACGAAATCACAAAGTCGAAGCGGGCAAAAAATAACGACCAACGGGCCTGTCTAGGATTCAAGCGCTTGGCAGACTCGAGATAAGTCAAGTTCTTATGATCAGTCAATACCACCACGCGATGCTTAGCTCCTTCAAGCCAATGACGCCACTCCTCGAATGCCCACTTCATGGCCAGCAACTCTCGATTGCCCACATCATAATTACGCTCAGCGGGCGAAAACTTCCTGGAAAAGAAAGCACATGGTTTCATCACTGAGCAATCAGAACCTCTCTGTGACAAAACCGCCCCTGCTCCAATCTCAGAAGCATCAACCTCGACCTGGAACGGAAGAGAAACATCTGGCTGACACAACACAGGGGCAGAACAAAAACGACGCTTCAACTCCTGAAAAGCTTCCACAGCAGCAGAAGACCAATTAACCAAATCAGCACCCTTCTTGGTCAAATCGGTCAATGGTTTGGCAATGCTAGAAAAATTACAGATGAAGCGACGATAAAAATTAGCAAAGCCCAGGAACTTTTGCAGACTTTTCAGAGATGTCGGCTGAATCCAATCCTGGATGGCTTGGACCTTAACTGGATCCATCTCGATAGTAGAAGGGGTAAAGATGAACCCCAAAAATGAAACTTTCTGCACACCGAAGAGACACTTTGATCCCTTCACAAACAAAGAGTTAGCACGCAGGACCTGAAAAACCATTCTGACCTGCTTCACATGAGACTCCCAATCATCTGAGAAGATCAAAATGTCATCCAAGTAAACAATCAGGAATTTATCCAGATACTCACGGAAGATGTCATGCATAAAAGACTGAAACACAGATGGAGCATTGGCAAGTCCGAACGGCATCACTAGATACTCAAAATGACCCTCGGGCGTATTGAATGCAGTTTTCCATTCATCTCCTTGCCTGATTCTCACCAGATTATACGCACCACGAAGATCTATCTTAGTGAACCAACTAGCCCCCTTAATCCGAGCAAACAAGTCAGATAACAATGGCAAGGGATACTGAAATTTAACAGTGATCTTATTAAGAAGGCGGTAATCAATACACGGTCTCAGCGAACCATCCTTCTTGGCTACAAAGAAGAACCCTGCTCCCAGTGGTGATGACGATGGGCGAATATGTCCCTTCTCCAGGGATTCCTTCACATAACTGCGCATAGCGGCGTGTTCGGGCACGGATAAATTAAATAATCGACCTTTAGGGAATTTACTACCAGGAATCAAATTGATAGCACAATCACAATCCCTATGCGGAGGTAGAGCATCGGACTTGGGCTCTTCAAATACATCCTGATAATCAGACAAGAACTCTGGGACCTCAGAAGGGGTGGATGACGAAATCGACAAAAATGGAACATCACCATGTACCCCCTGACAACCCCAGCTGGATACCGACATGGAATTCCAATCCAATACTGGATTATGGGTTTGTAGCCATGGCAACCCCAACACGACCACATCATGCAGATTATGCAACACCAGAAAGCGAATAACTTCCTGATGTGCAGGAGCCATGCACATGGTCAGCTGGGCCCAGTATTGAGGTTTGTTCTTGGCCAAAGGTGTAGCATCAATTCCTCTCAATGGAATAGGACACCGCAAAGGCTCCAAGAAAAACCCACAACGTTTAGCATAATCCAAATCCATCAGATTCAGGGCAGCGCCCGAATCCACAAACGCCATGACAGAAAACGACGACAAAGAGCATATCAAGGTAATGGACAGAAGGAATTTGGACTGTACAGTACCAATGACGGCAGACCTAGCGGACCGCTTAGTGCGCTTAGGACAATCAGAAATAGCATGAGTGGAATCACCACAGTAGAAACACAGACCATTCAGACGTCTATATTCCTGCCGTTCAACTCTAGTCATAGTCCTATCGCACTGCATAGGCTCAGGTTTAACCTCAGGCAGTACCGCCAAATGGTGCACAGATTTACGCTCGCGCAAGCGTCGACCGATCTGAATGGCCAAAGACAAAGACTCATTCAAACCAGCAGGCATAGGAAATCCCACCATGACATCCTTAAGAGCCTCAGAGAGACCCTTTCTGAACAAAGCTGCCAGCGCAGATTCATTCCACTGAGTGAGTACTGACCATTTCCTAAATTTCTGACAATATACTTCTATATCATCCTGACCCTGGCACAAAGCCAGCAAATTTTTCTCAGCCTGATCCACTGAATTAGGCTCATCGTACAGCAATCCGAGCGCCAGGAAAAACGCATCGACACTACTCAATGCAGGGTCTCCTGGCGCAAGAGAAAATGCCCAGTCTTGAGGGTCGCCGCGCAAAAAAGAAATAATAATCAAAACCTGTTGAATAGGATTACCAGAAGAATGAGGTTTCAAGGCCAGAAATAGCTTACAATTGTTTTTGAAACTTAGAAACTTAGTTCTATCTCCAAAAAGCAAATCAGGAATAGGAATTCTTGGTTCTAACATAGATTTCTGATCAATAGTATCTTGAATTTTTTGTACATTTATAACGAGATTATCCATTGAAGAGCACAGACCCTGAATATCCATGTCCACACCTGTGTCCAGAATCACCCAAATGTCTAGGGGAAAAAAAAAAAAGTGAACACAGAGCAGAGAAAAAAAAAAAAAAATGATGTCAGAACTTTTTCTTTCCCTCTATTGAGAATCATTAGTTTGGCTCCTTGTACTGTTATGTTTGCTAATGACAGGTGTTATGAAGGCAATCCAGAAACACAGTGTGCTTAGCGATCAGAGCGCACACAGTGATCTGACAAATACCCAAAAATACAAGAACGAGCTCTGAGACGTGGAAACTCTGTAGACTGCACACCTGATCCTATCCTAAACACAACTAAAAGCGGCTGTGGATTGCGCCTAACAACTACCTAGGCAACTCGGCACAGCCTAAGAAACTAGCTAGCCTGAAGATAGAAAAATAGGCCTGACTTGCCCCAGAGAAATTCCCCAAAGGAAAAGGCAGCCCCCCACATATAATGACTGTGAGTAAGATGAAAAGACAAAACGTAGGGATGAAATAGATTCAGCAAAGTGGGGCCCGATATTCTAGGACAGAGCGAGGACAGTAAAGCGAACTTTGCAGTCTACAAAAAACCCTAAAGCAAAACCACGCAAAGGGGGCAAAAAAAACCCACCGTGCCGAACTAACGGCACGGCGGTACACCCTTTGCGTCTCAGAGCTTCCAGCAAAACAAAAGACAAGCTGGACAGAAAAAAAAGCAACAAAAAAGCAAAAAGCACTTAGCTATATAGAGCAGCAGGTCACAGGAACAATCAGGAGAAGCTCAGATCCAACACTGAAACATTGACAAGGAGCAAGGATAGCAGCATCAGGCGGAGTTAAGTAATGAAGCAGCCAACGAGCTCACCAGAACACCTGAGGGAGGAAGCTCAGAAGCTGCAGTACCACTTGTGACCACAGGAGTGAATTCAGCCACAGAATTCACAACAGTGTATCCAGACCTCTTTTAATGCACCCCATGATCCTGTTTGCCTTGGCAGCTGCTGCCTAGCACTGGCTGCTCCAGGTAAGTTTATCATTAACTAGGATCCCCAAGTCCTTCTCCCTGTCAGATTTACCCAGTGGTTTCCCATTCAGTGTGTAATGGTGATATTGATTCCTTCTTCCCATGTCTATAACCTTACATTTATCATTGTTAAACCTCATCTGCCACCTTTCAGCCCAAGTTTCCAACTTATCCAGATCCATCTGTAGCAGAATACTATCTTCTCTTGTATTAACTGCTTTATATAGTTTTGTATCATCTGCAAATATCGATATTTTACTGTGCAAACCTTCTACCAGATCATTAATGAATATGTTGAAGAGAACAGGTCCCAATACTGACCCCTGCGGTACCCCACTGGTCACAGCAACCCAGTTAGAGACTATACCATTTATAACCACCCTTTGCTTTCTATCACTAAGCCAGTTACTAACCCATTTACACACATTTTCCCCCAGACCAAGCATTCTCATTTTGTGTACCAACCTCTTGTGCGGCACGGTATCAAACGCTTTGGAAAAATCGAGATATACTACGTCCAATGACTCACCGTGTGTTAGGTCTCGAGTTCCCACTTCTGCACAGGGGGAATCTCGGGCCGTCTCCGCTGCGGTCTCCCATTCCTATCCAGCCGCAGTGGAGTCTGCTCAGCAGGGACGTCGGTCCCAGCGTCTTGCTCGGTCTCCCTCGGTACAGAGAGTTATTGCTGCTTCTTCAGCTCCTGCCATTAAAGTCAGTGCTGGTCAGCAGCGAGCGGACTTCTCTGGGACTAAGTCCTTATTTGCGCACACTGAGCATGCCCAGGGCAAGATCTCCCGTTGGAGATCAAGGGTCATGTGCTCAGGCTCTGCAGTGCATTCAATTGGTCATCTTGGCAGGTCTTGGAAGGGCAAAGTTTCTGTGGCCACTTCCTGTCCTGCAACTATATAAACTGTGCATGACCGCACGGCCATGCGCTAGTGTACAATTATTATGTGTGTGTGTAGATGGATGTATGTCGATGGATGAAAGCTCCTAAGTATCCCTCCCTAGAGTTGTTGATTGCTCGCGGATGATGGTAGCTCTCTAGCGCCCGACTATCCATCTGTATGTTACACACATCACAGCGTCCTATAGCTGTGCCTGCCAGTACGGCGCCGTGCGCTTGCCTCGCGTTTTCCATACCCAAGCCTGGGTGGTTAGTGGCGTCCGTCAGTGCGGCATCGCACGCACTCTTGTGCTCATATATTGCAGAAAAGGTTCTTTTCACACCCAGTTGCGGTGTTGTGCCAGCAAGGGTCTAATCGGACTTCAATCCCTTTTGGGGTTAAGTTCGCTGACTACTTGCTCGCGCTCTATGTGCGGTACCGCGGTCCTGTGACTTAACAGGATCGCTTTCTTCACGTTGGGTGAGGTTTAAACCCACGTGTTAATACTTTTAAGTACCGCCATTTAGTCTGTCATTTACTAGCAGCGGGTTTCGCCTGCACGGTGGACCCCGGACTGCAAACGCATCTATATCATCTTACTTGGTGCGTTCCGCCAGTCCTAACACCGTGGTCCAGCCTATAGCTTACCTCTTCATAAAAACTGATTAGATTGGTTTGACAGGAGCGATTTCTCATAAACCCATGCTGATATGGAGTTAAACAGTTATTCTCATTAAGATAATCCAGAATAACATCCCTCAGAAACCCTTCAAATATTTTACCAACAGTAGAGGTTAGACTTACAAGGTTCTCCTCAATATATTCAGACATGGCTCATGTCTTGACCTGCGACAGGTGGTATATTCGACCTCGAGGTGGGGATGCCCCTGTAAGGAGATCGATAGGATAGTCAACCAGCCTACAAAGTGGTAGTTTCTCAGCCTCCTTCTTGTCATAAATGTCGGCATACAATCAATAGTGTGCAGGCATGCCAGGTAGGTTAGAGAGAAAAGCCAGGGGTCAAGCAGGATGAATGGGGACAAGTCAGTTATTGTGGCATTCCTCTCCTCAATGGAATACTTCACTAGATCTTCAGTGAAAGACAGGCTCATATCTCTGCAGCCATGGTAAACATAATATCAAACGGTTAGACAGACCTGACAGCACGTTGAGAGGAATCTGCTTGAGATCTGCGTTGAGAGTCAAGCATTCCTACCCGAAGTTCCATGGGTTCAGTAATGAACTGGATGGTCTCCACCGATGAAACCACCAATGGATCCCGTAGATGTTGGATCGGGATTTTATATCAATCTACAATGGCCTGTTGGATAAGATTGCCTGCGGAACCGGAGTACAGATAGGCAGATTCAAAAATACAAATGCTGTCTGTAAGTTGGATAGTATTTTATTCTGTTGGTCCTTCTGGTTGGAATCCTCCTGGTAGATCAGAGATGGAGGATACCTGAGAGCCAGCGGATTTCATGGCCAGAGCAAAATATAACAGACTGGGTGGTGAAACCACTGTGCTTTGGCCCAAGGAAAGCCTAGAGGGGCGTGACTAGTTGCCTCACCAAGTCCGACCTTGGATGCATGGCAGCTGATGATATCGTGATCCAGAAAGAGAGACGAAGGAGGTGGGACCAGGTACTACACAAGGACTGACCTCAGTTGGATGTCAGCTGACCCCCAAGGGACTGGAGAGAGGAATGGAGGACTGGGCAAGTAGAATAACAAATCTGCAGGTGGTTGGGCATCTAGGAAATAGCGACCACAATATTGTGTAGTTTCACCTGTCTTTCACTAGGGGGACTTGTCAGGGAGTCACAAAAACACTGAACTTTAGGAAGGCAAAGTTTGACCAGCTTAGAGATGCCCTTAATCTGGTAGACTGGGACAATATCCTCAGAAATAAGAATACAGATAATAAATGGGAAATGTTTAAGAACATCCTAAATAGGCACTGTAAGCATTGTTATACCTTGTGGGAATTAAAGGACTAGAAATAGGAAAAACCCAATGTGGCTAAACAAAGAAGTAAGACAGGCAATTAACAGTAAAAAGAAAGCATTTGCACTACTAAAGCAGGATGGCACCATTGAAGCTCTAAAAAACTATAGGGAGAAAAATACTTTATCTAAAAAACTAATTAAAGCTGCCAAAAAGGAAACAGAGAAGCACATTGCTAAGGAGAGTAAAACTAATCCCAAACTGTTCTTCAACTATATCAATAGTAAAAGAATAAAAACTGAAAATGTAGGCCCCTTAAAAAATAGTGAGGAAAGAATGGTTGTAGATGACGAGGAAAAAGCTAACATATTAAACACCTTCTTCTCCACGGTATTCACGGTGGAAAATGAAAAGCTAGGTGAAATCCCAAGAAACAATGAAAACCCTATATTAAGGGTCACCAATCTAACCCAAGAAGAGGTGCCGAACCGGCTAAATAAGATTAAAATAGATAAATCTCCGGGTCCGGATGGTATACACCCACGAGTACTAAGAGAACTAAGTAATGTAATAGATAAACCATTATTTCTTATTTTTAGGGACTCTATAGCGACAGGGTCTGTTCCGAAGGACTGGCGCATAGCAAATGTGGTGCCAATATTCAAAAAGGGCTCTAAAAGTCAACCTGGAAATTATAGGCCAGTAAGGTTCTGTTTGGCTATGTTGGCTGAACTTCCCAATGTTCGCTGAACATAACTGAACACCATTGAAATCAATGGGAGGTAAAACCAATCACAAAGACAACACTTTCAGGGGGGCACAAAAGTTTCCAAAACAGCTCAAATTAGGAGCAGACACCATGAAAAGTGGCATCAATTGACCCTTGAATTGCACTATAAATAAATAATTTTAAAAAATTTACATGGGTTCCCCTTTATTTTTGATAACTTGTCAGGCAAAACTGACAGCTGCATGCTGCAGCCCTCTGCTGTCAGCTTTAGCAAAGCAGGTTATCAAGAATAGAGGGGTCCTCACGCTGTTTTTTCATTATTTAAATAAATCATTTAATAAAACAGCATGGGATTCTCTCATTTTTGACAACAAGCCAAATGAATGCGGATAGCTGGGGGAGGGTATACTCAGGCTGGTAAGGGGTCATTGATATTTCCCCCAGCCTATAAATAGCAGCCCACAGCTGCCCAGAAATGGTGCATATATTAGATGTGCCAATTCTGGTGCTTTGCCTGGCTCTTCCCACTTGACCTGTGGCAGTGGCAAGTGGAGTTCATATTTTTGGGGTTAATGTCACCTTTGTATTGTCCAGTGACATCAAGCCGAGAGGTTAGTAATGGAGAGGCATCTAGAAGACACCCCCATTACTAACCCCATAGTGATACTGCATAAAAAACACACACCCAGAATAAAATCCTTTATTTGAAATTACACAGGCTCCTTAATTGACTCCAAATTAAACCATACTAACATCATCACCCAGTCCACTGAAGCCAATGTCACTTGCAAATGAATTAAAATAATAAACAACAATATTCCTCACCTGTCCATAGTGAACAGATAGCCCATAAACTCCCACGATGACAGCTCATGAACTCTGAAGAACTTTCTCACCACAGCTCTGTGCTACACACTGCAGGAGTGATTACATGCTTTTGTCAGTGTGTCGCCGGCTCCTGCGTTGAGCAGTCACGTCAGCTGATGTACTGATCAACAAGTGATCAGAATCATCAGGGGACAGAATGTATTATAGGTGAGGGATATGGTTTTTTATTATTTTTTCTCTTTTCCAGGTGACATGGCCATCAGGGATTAGGTGTAAGGTGAGTATATACTGTGCTTTTTATTTTTATTTCAATATGCATTTTTTTACTAAGCCCATCAACCGCCATCTACTCCTGCTGTTATCAGCGACAGCAAGCATAGGCTGATAGGAGTAGTAGTCTCTCATCAGCCAATGCCTGTGACCTCCAGTATGCTTTTTACTATGGTTCAGTCACAAGTGACATGTAACAGCGTGACCCCTGCAGCTCTCTGACCTATGGTAAAGATGTTACCGGCAGTAACATTCCAGCCAATAAGAGCAAACGCGTGCACACAGCCCTGGTGGAAACTCGATCATTTACCAAACTTTGGCTGAATCTTGCTGATTTTGAGGAAAATGCTCAGGAATCCGAACACGAATCCGAATGTGCAATGTTCATGCTGACTTTGAGATTGGTGAACATTTTCCGAAACAAGTTTGCTCATCTCTAGTTTTCACGAAACTTGATATTCGGGGGTGCACAACCTGATCCAAATTCGCCAGGGAGATGAATGGAAAATGGCTTTTAATACCTGTGATGGCCACTACGAGTATCGTGCTATAGCTTTTGGACTTTGCAATGTACTGGCAGTCTTTGAAGAACTAGTGAACAACATCTTCTCTACACGTGTGTAGAATAAATGGCGCTATAACAATAAATAATAATAATAATAATAGTAGTGTACTTGGACGATACCTTGGTGTTCTTCACCAACCTGCCTTCACACTCAAGACATGTTCACCAAGTTTTCAAGAGGCTAGGGAAGAACCATCTGTTCTCCAAATATGAAAAGTGAATTTTTGAGCAGACTTCTTTTCCATTTCTTGAATATATAATCTCTGAGACCAGCCTGTGAATGGATCTCAAAAATGTGTCTGCTGTTTTGAAGTGGATCCGGCCAGACATTCTGAAAGCTATCTAGCGGTTTCTCACTTTTGCAAATTGCTTTGCCAGTTCATCCACCATTTCTCTTCCCGGGCTGCTCCTATTTTAGGCGTGACCCACAACGGAGCCAATCCTAAGATATGGACCCCACAGGCTGAAAGTGCCTTTGTTTTTTTAAAGCAGACCTTCTCCTCCACTCCTGTGCTGCATCGTTCCGGACAATAAGCAGTTCTTTCTTAAAGTGGATGCTTCTTCTTTGAGGTCAGAGCCATTCATACCCAGAAGTCCTCATCCAGTCGCATAGTGACGTGCTGTTTCTTTTCCAAAATCTTCTCTGCTGTAGAACGCAATTATTCAATTGACGACCAGGAACTGCTTGCAAGTAAACTGGTGCTGGAGCTGTGGCAATTCTTGCTGCAGGGGGCTATACATCTGGTGGTTATCTACACAGACCACAAGAACCTAGCCTATCTTTGGTCTGTACAACGGCTTAATTCCCAACAGGCCAGGTGGTCTTTGTTCTTTGCTCGCTTCATCTTTATTCACCATTTCCAGGTGGCAGAGAAGAACGTCAAGGCAGAAGCACTCGCCTGATAGTTTCTGTCTTCCAATCAATAGGGAAAACCTCAATACATTATTGAGCATTCCAAAATAATTATTGTCTCTCCAATGGATTTGTCTTGTATTGTATTCCCTCCTGTAAGACTTACATTGCTGAACCAGATAGGAAGCAGGTTCTTTTCTGGGTTCACTCGTCTAAGCTGGTGGGGGATCCGAGACAGAAGAATACAGCTCTCCTCATTTCCCGACATTATTGGTTGGAGACCCTGTGCAAAGATATTATGAATTTCATCTCTGCTTGTCCCTCATGTACCCAAAACAAAACTCCCAAAACACCTTCCTACCGATCAGTTATTTCCCTTGCCCATACTATCTGCTCCTTGGCAGCTTATTGCTATGGATTTCATCACTGATCTGCCAGTTGTGGCCAGCTGTACCATCATCTGGGTGGTTGCGGATCACTAGTCCAAGATGGCTCACTACACTCCACTACCCAGTCTTCCATCTGCGCCAGTGCTCCAAAAGAATTTATTCTTCATATTTTCCGCCTCCATGGTCTACCGCTCCACATTGTCTCAGATAGAGACGTCCAGTTTGCCTCTCGCTTCTGCAGGGTCATCTACAAGCTACTCAATGTTACTTTACATTTCTCATCGGCCTACCATCCTCAGTCCAGGGGCCATGTGGAGCGGGTCGATAAGATCCTTCAAGAGTTTTTCAGAAATCTGGTAAGACACCAAGTCGTCTTTATAAAAATTCTTGATGCAGATAAAAAGAAATGCAGACAAAAGACATCTGGATTAGCCTCTGTTTCGTCCTGAAGATAAGGTCTGGCTGTCATCCAAGTAAGTCCATCTCAAGGTACCATTGTATAAATTGGGCCTTCGCTTAGTTGGTCCCTTTGAGGTGTTGAAACAAATTAATCCAAGATCCTACAAACTCAAACTCTAGGCCTCCTTTCGAATCCACAATTCCTTTCATGTGTCTCTTCTCAAACTTGTCATCCTCAGCTCTTTTTTCATAGACCACTCATGCTCAAGTCAGCACTGAAGATGTTTTTGAAGTAGAGAACATTCTGGCCACCAACAGGGTAAGAGAAAATTATTTTTTTCTTGGGAATTAAAAGGGGATCGGTCCTGAGGAGAGGTTGTGGGAGAACATTCATGCCCCTACGGGGTTTTCTGTCCTACGCTCAGGAGCAGGTCAGTTCATCTGTATTATGTCATCTCTTTCTATTGTTTTTGGCCTTATCTTTCCCATGCATTATTATGTCTTCTATCCATTTGGAATTTTTCCTGTGCAAACTCTCTACTTATTACTCTGCACTAATCCATCAGATGGTACTTACTGGTTACATTAGTCACTGCGGCTAGGGGTTACAATACTCCATATACCACTTGGTGTACTTTATGCACATAGCACTTTATTATTGTATTTAGTTAGGTGACTATACTTCACTACAGAGTATTTAGTTTTACTTTTCATGGGCAAGTATTTTACCACTCTGTCAGCAATGGTGACTGTGGTTTATTATTTAGTACTAGTGCATTAGGTATTGGATATTATATTATAGCACCCACGTATTTGATATTGCGGCTTTATTGCATGGTCATGTTTACCGCACTATTTGCACTTTATAATTTACTACTCATGTACTGTTGACATTGTGCATTCTTTTTATTTGATCTGTTGATTAAATCTGATGTGACATTATGAAACTTTAGCCTCTATACATAATTCTGTGATTTTCTACACTGACTATATAGAGAGATTTTGAGCTTATTGATTTATGTATGTAGTTTATCTGTAGTATTAAGTGGCTACTCTGATTAATCCTGCAACATTCTTCACCTAGACATGGTACTAGTGTGTTGCCTATTTCTCTTGTTTATTGTGTCTCTTATCATTGTGTCTTTATCTATTGATAATTTATGATTAATGTTCAATCATTTTTTAGAATATCTTTAATAAATTTACAAAGTAATTTTAGCTCAAGCGTCCATCTCTTTTTTGGGTTTTTCATGTATTTTGCATGGCGGAGCTTGTACATTGCTTGCTCTGTTAGTTGGTTTATTCAAGCAAACAGGGTCACAGGAACACAAAAAAATGTGCTAGATTCGAGAGAACAGCAGAATTTTGATTAGTTAAACCAATTACATATTTTTGGTACTTGACGTATCCTCTTTAAAGTAAGATTGAAAATTGAGCCCCTTCTCATTAGTGCACTATGCAGATGCCTATTTCATTGTCCTCCTTAATTTTAACCTGCACACCTGGGAAAAAAGATATCTCCAGCAGCATATCATATGTGTACCCATTAAAGGGACACTGTCACCTGAATTTGGAGGGAACAATCTTCAGCCATGGAGGCAGGGTTTTGGGGTTTTTGATTCACCCTTTCCTTACCCGCTGGCTGCATGCTGGCTGCAATATTGGATTGAAGTTCATTCTCTGTCCTCCGTAGTACATGCCTGCACAAGGTGATCTTGCCCTGCGCAGGTGTGTACTATGGAGGACAGAGAATGAACTTCAATCCAATATTGCAGCCAGCGGGTAAGGAAAGGGTGAATCAAAAACCCCAAAACCCCGCCTCTATGGCTGAAGATTGTTCCCTCCAAATTTAGGTGACAGTGTCCCTTTAAAAACAATAGTATAGTTGGCCAAATGTACATATGTTGGTTAAACAAGCATTTGGTGGACATCTCTCAGGTTGTCTTTGCTTCTTCCCGTTTCCTTGTTCTTTCCTTCTTTTTGTATCTTCATTAGATAGGCTCATATACTTGCTAATATGCCATTTAAAAAAAAAAACAATTTGCAGAAAAAAATAGATAAAATCTCTACTAATGGCTGAAAAAAGTTCTCGATTAATAAATATTTGCCTGTTTGCATAATTCATTCAAAATATTTCATTTGTTTGATTGATGTTTTTCCAAGGCATTTGTAAAAGCAATTAGCATGAAATAAAAATATATAAATCACCTTCTATACACTGATTAAAGATTTGTTCTTAAATTGTGTTGCAGTAATATAATAAGCAGGAAATTAGACATTTTTATCTTACATTTTCAACAATTAAATTACTCTGTTGAATTATTCAGTTATCTGTGCAGGTTTTTGCTATATTATGTTTGTGTTTAGACAACACAGACAAATAGCTCATTCTTTTGTAAGCTTATAAGACCACTATAATAATTAGAGGATTAATGTCATTACTTTACATAAACAGAGAATGAACACATAAGAAGACAATGAAATATTTTTTAGTTATAATTATTATAATATAACCTTTACTGAATATTATAAAATTATAGGAAGTCACTCTAACGGGACTACTAATATCTTAAGGTTAAAAACATCACAGAAAAAAGAACAGCCTTACCAACACCAGATGAGATTTCCAATGCACTAGTTGGATGCAGTAGACCCCCATGATAAAAATTGGGGCAGCACAGGTGCAAAATGCTGATGGAGCAACCATGATTCCCCCAACCAACAATAAAGGGCCTGACTGAATCATGCATAAAAACTGAAGAATGTGCAACAAAAAGATGAAAAATGATGTATAAAACATGAGATATTGGTTGATGTTTATAGTAGTATAGTAACTGTACCCTTGTTGCCTTATAATGCGCTTGTTGGGGTCCTATTTTTGTGTCTGTTATTTCGGTTAAATTCAATATTTAAGAGGTATGCACTTTTGTCCAGATAGCGTACATTTATTGATTGATAGGTAGATTGTCCTTCGTCTTCGAAAAGAGATTCTGCAGCTGATCATCTATATGTTCCATAATGGAGATTGCTCACAATTTCCCTCAGAGGGAATTTTTCCCATAAAGACCATCTGTTACAGATGGTTTCTGAAATGGAAGATGATCGGTACATTATACGAATGTTGACATGGTTATTTATCATTTTTCAAGGCATGAACACATTTTTAACCCCTTCCCAACATACTATGTCATATGTCTTGTCCATTTCCTTGATGCAACACCTGTGTTATTCAGCCAGCATCTGAATCCATTAGCATCGGGTGAATACACACTCCCTTTGCTGCTGTTAACCTATTAAATGCCACGTCAATCTCTGACAGCAGCATTTAATGTGCACAAACGGGGGTGAGTGCAGTTCTACACACCTAGCAGCCTCCACAACATAATTGCAGGGTGTTGATGGGTTGCTATGGCTGCTGGGCATCAATTGAAGACTCCATGCCTGCCATTATAATACTTCTGTGTGGACCAGGGTGTAGCTGGGCTTCATAGGAGACTGTGGTCCTCTCTCTCCTGTAAGGTGTAAGCTCTTATGAACAGTGTGGTCCTCTCTCTCATGTAAAGGTACCTTCACACTCAGCAACTTCACAACGAGAACGACAACGATCCGTGACGTTGCAGCGTCCTGGATAGCGATCTCATTGTGTTTGACACGCAGCAGGGATCAGGATCCCGCTGTGCCATCGCTGGTCGGAGCTAGAAGTCCAGAACTTTATTTGGTCGTCAGGTCGGTGTGTATCGTCAGGTTTGACATCAAAAGCAACTATGCCAGCAATGTTTTTACATGGAGCTAACAACCAGCGAGAACGAGAAATGAGTCGCCGTTACGTCACTGGATCGCTCCTGCATCGTTCTGGAGTTGCTGTGTTTGTCGTCTCTATAGCGACCTAAACAGTGACGCTGCAGCGATCGGCTCGTTGTCTATATCGCTGCAGCGTCGCTGAGTGTGACGGTACCTTAAGGTACACAGCTCTTACCGTCAGTGGGGTCGTCTCTCTGCTGTAAAAGGTAATCTCTTATGTTAGGCAGGGTCCTCTCTTTCTCACCTGTAAATTGTAAACTCTTATGGTCAACAAGGTTCTCTCACTCGCTTTTCCCCCTCATGCATTTAACAAGCAACTACAAGCTTTCCAGTAATGAAATTACCGCAAATTTATTCACTGTGAATCAAAGTTGGTGAATTTCATTTGAAAAAAATTTGGTTATCTGTATTCATAGGTAAAGATTATCTTGCAATGCTGTGGTAATCAAAACAAGCAATCCTGCAAAAAACAATGGCTATATAGATAGAAAAAAAAAGTTACAACTCTTGAAAAAAGAGGAGGAAAAAAATGAAAGCATGAAAAATGGAAATTTGCCAAGTCGGGAAGGGACCAAGAAAAGAGAAATCATGACGGAATATTACTCAACTGAGAAATTTTGTCTCTTTGTAAAAATCTTATTTCAGCCAAATGTAATGTTAAAAATGCTGGAAAATGAACAGTTAATACATCCTTCCTCTTTCTAGGCTGTAATTAGAAGACTGAAAACCATGGATGTCCACCATTACTGTTTAGAAGAAAGAGATGTTCACAGTGAGACAGTAATTACAAAAACAACATAAGAAATTCAATTTCAAACCCCATAAAACACATAGAGTTGTACATTGTACAGGCTAGACCTTTATTTTGATGTAGCTTACTAAAACATAACTTAATTCATTTGGACACTCCATTGTGTTTTGTATTAAAGAAATATAGAACTTTTTTGGAGCTGTAAATTGTAAAACCATATGTATGACATGGAGGTCATGTCGAGACCATCTGGTTTTTTTACTCTTAGTATGTGCCGGAGATTTCTTCCACAGAGCTTAATACTATGCAAATAGAAAGTGAAGATGTTTTTATGTTAAAGAATGTAAGACACTCAGGGGATAGATACAAAACCAAAAAGTAAAAAAGGCAGATACCTATAAGTACATGCTATAGTAGCGGGTTATTACGTTTATGACATTATATATTACATATAAAAAAATATAGATATGCTAGCTATTGGAGAATCAATTTTCACTTAAAAAAATAAGTAAAAATAAAATTAAAACCTAAACAAAGAATCTGATAAATCTAAAATAGATCGAACAATTTTTTTTTATCTAGTATGTTATTACTTTCATATGAGGGTACCATGTGCGCTACAGAGTAAATGATTTTACAGGGCCACCATCAATGCAAAGAGAATTTCTTAAGGTCATACTTTTTTGCAATAACCTGGTCCTGATTTTCCATTTTTGTACTTTTGTTTTCTCCTTGACTACTTCCAAGAGCCATAACTTTTTCATTTTCCCACCAACACGGCCATCTGATGGCTTATTATTTTGAGAGGATAAGTTAGATTTTGAATGACACCATTCATTTTGCCATCCGATGAACCGGAAAATGCAAATACAAATGGCAAATCCACAGCTATTTTAGGAGTTTGTTTTTTACAATATTCATTGTTCTCTGAAAATAGTCTGACAGCATGATTCTCCAGGTCAGTACAATTGCTGCAATAATAAATTTGTATAGTTATTTTTAATTTAAGTTGTGAAAATAAAATTTGCAATTTGTCCAAAACGTTTGTTACCGTATTTTTCGGCGTATAAGACGACTTGGCATATAAGACAACCCTCAACTTTTTGGGGGTCATACTATACACCGGGTGTCGTCTTATATGGCATGTGCAGGGAGCGGTCCCGGATGGTTCCCAGGGTCTGGAGGAGAGGAGACTCTCCTTCAGGCCCTGGGATCCATATTTGGGTAAAAAAAAGAATAAAAATAAAAAATATGGATATACTTACCTTCCGACGGCCCCCGGAGTTCTTCTGCTTCTCCGCGATGCATGTGGCGGCTTCCGTTCCCAAGGATGCATTTCGCACCGCGAAGGACTTTTTTTTAAAATTCTTTTTTGTTTTACATTTTGTCTGATTTCCTATACCGTACCATAATTTTGCAACATGTAGTAACAATTAAGGTCTCTTATGAATCACAGCTAAAGGCTGATCTTTCTAGGAGCATCGTCATGGCAGGCACAGGGGCCTAGAGGAAGAACGGCTATGGCAATCAGTTAGCACCAAGCAGTGGTAGGAAAGCAGAGATGAAACCAAAAAGAAATGTGCAATAAGTGTGTTCTTCCACAACAAATTTCACATATAAGTACTTTTCTTGTTTTTCAAACCCATCGGCATTTCATAAGCACATTATCAGGCATATATCATGGAGCGGTATAATTGTCAATGTCAGAGATTGACAATGGTATTTAGGGGAATTAGAGCAGAGGGCTTAACTCAGCTCCATTTTCTACTGTCAGAGGCAGATGTTGGCTATTTAACACAGCCATCATCTGCCTGGAATGATACAGGCTCAGCACTCTATATGTATATAGAGTAGTGGTCTACCAAAAGATAAGTTTACTGTCATTTATCTTTTAATCTTTTAACAATTTATACATATGCAAATAGCCTGTCTCTCATAACACCTATTCACTAGCATATAGGAGCATTCTACAAATCATACCATGTGAACTATTCCAGAAAAAAAGTGATATAAAAATAAATGAAACATAAAAAATAACAATGACATGTGATTAAACAATCTATCACAGGCATAAAAATGGCAAAGATCAAGATAGTGAAATTTGTCTATATTCTATTTTATAAATTCATAAATTTTGCAATATTCAATAAAAATGTTTTTGCTAAATTCAATAAATATTTATGAAGTTTAGGTTTTATGAATTTTGCAATATTTAATAGAACCAAAAAGGTAAAAATTATACACAAAATACCAATACTAATGCCATTAATTCTGTTACTATTACTATTATAATCTAAAATGACGCCGCTTACTTCAGTTAGAACTCCAACCATTTAACAGATTATGTATCATTTAGAACATCTTCATGGCTCTTTACACACGGCATAAAATATATTGCACAAAAGTTCAATGACAAAGCACACCAAGGCAATGCATTTCTGACCTTCTGCAGTCCTTGGTCTAAAGGTACCGTCATACTCAGCAACTTTGCAAAGAGAATGACAACGATCCGTGACGTTGCAGCGTCCTGGATAGCGATCCCGTTGTGTTTGACACGCAGCAGCGATCTGGATCCCGCTGTGCCATCGCTGGTCGGAGCTAGAAGTCCAGAACTTTATTTCGTCGTCAGGTCGGCGTGTATCGTCATGTTTGACATCAAAAGCAAAGACGCCAGCAACGAGCTTAGGGCCCCTAGATGTGTGTCGGATCGGTACACTCCGGCTGTTTGACATGGAACTAACAACCAGCGAGAACGAGAAGTGAGTCGCCGTTACGTCACTCTATCGCTCCTGCATCGTTCTGGAGTTGCTGTGTTTGTCGTCTCTACAGCGACCTAAACAGCGACGCTTCAGCGATCGGCTCGTTGTCTATATCGCTGCAGCATCGCTGAGTGTGACGGTACCTTAAGTCATACCACTATTACTGTTACTACTTTGGCTAACCGGAGGAATTTCGGGTTCTGGCACCTGACCTAATTTTTTTTAAAGTTTGGTTCTGGCACCAGAACAGTACCTGAACTTCCACCAGAACCTGAACCCCTTTTAAAATTATGGATTCCTGAACTGCTATGAAAAGAAAAAAAAATCTGTCTCTTGCTAATAATAATATACAAAAACAATATTTTTAAGACAGAGAAGGATATTAGGTAGCTTAAAATTTCATGTTTGTGGGGGCATTAATACTAGAGATATTGCTTTATTAATAGGGGTGGAAACAGACATTAGGTGGCCCAAATACATTATTTACATTACAAATGATATGGGTCCTTTGCTCTCCAGTGGCTCGCTTTTGAATACCTTGTGCCTCTCTTACAATTCCCCAGTACTTGCGAGCTATAAAATCAATTAACTAGGTTCATTGAAAGCTCTTACACAGCAGGAACTACTTTTGAGATGCTAGTGGATGCTCTTTTCTACTGGGACCCTATCCTAGTGCACAGATTGCACATAGAGTATGTCATGTACATCCCTTTGGTTTGTTTTAAACTGGTATCTAATGGGAACCAACAAATAAGGTACATGACCCAAAATATTCAAGGGCAATAAATATTAAATAAAATATAGAAAGTGTATTAAGTATAATTAGTATAAATGAAGCAAGGGGAAAATACCACAATAAAATGTAAAAAACGTACATATGGTCACAGGATGATGGTTAGTCAATAAATAAATGGACAGTGTGCCTATATCATAACATGATGTAAATAACTCGGTATAACAGTAATGTATGCATAATAATAGTTGAACTTGATTTCCCTATGTAAGGTAACTCATTGGAGATATATACGTAGAACAGATGTATGCAAAAAGTGCTAGCCATAGTGAAGAGTATAAGAGATAAAAAAGGGAGAATATACAAGTATATACATAAATGTGTCACAGATTATATGTATAGGGCCGGAGTCACACTAGACCGTAATACGAGTGCTATGAGATAAAAAATCGCATAGCACTTGGACCAATGTTAATATATGGGGCAGCTCCATCATCCGTTGTTTTCTCGGCCGTATTATACGTGCGAGAGAAATCGCAACATGCTGCGATTTTCACCGTATATCGGCCGAGACTCGGCGAGAAAAACTCACACACCACACGGACCATCAGTGTGACTTGCGAGAAATATGCAGCGGTGTCCTAAAGAAAAGCCGGCAATTCAGTGCGGTGTACAGTAAAATCACACTGACAGGTTAAAAATAGAATAGATAAAATAAATGTCTACACATAGTATAGGTATATATATATATATATATATATATATATATATATGTCAGTGAGACACATATATATGTATATATTTAATATAGAGTTATATAGCATAAAAGCCGGTAATTCAATTGTCAGCTTTTGCTAAATCACTACCGAACCTGACAGGATATGAGACATGGTTTACATACAGTAAACCATTGCATATCCGTTAGATTTTTACATATTCCTCACTAATAATGTTAGAAGTGTCTGTGTGTAAAATTTGGGAGCTGTAGGTTTTAAATTAAAGGGTTAATCCACAGAAAAAACTGGTGTGGGCTCCCGCGCAATTTTCTCTGCCAGAGAGAGAAAGCCAGTGACTGAGGGCAGATATTAATAGCCTAGAGAGGGACCATTATTATTGGCTAAAAACATCTGCCCCCAGCCACCCCAGAAAAGGCGCATCTGAAAGATGTGCCTATTCTGGCACTTGGCCTCTCTCTTCCCTCTCCCCTGTAGCAGTTGGATATGGGGTAAAAAGGGGTGAATGTCACCTTGCTATTGTAAGGTGACATTGAGCCTGGTTAATAATGGAGAGTTGTCAATAAGACACCTATCCATTATTAATCCAATAGTAGGAAAGGGTTAAAAATACACACACATTAAGAATAAAGTACCGTATTTTCCGGCGTATAAGATGACTGGGCGTATAAGACGACCCCAACTTTTCCAGTTAAAATATAAAATCTTCTCAAAAGTTGGGGGTTGTCTTATATGCCGGGTGTCATCTTATAGGGTGGGTGCGGAGCAATCTGCGGTCGAAGTATATAGTGAGGGGGAGTGGTCCCGATGACGAGGTGAGGGAGCGCCTCACCAGGAAGGTGTAAGTGAAGCAAACTGTCAGCGTCTGGGATGCCAGGGGTATGCAAAAAAGAGAGAGAGAGCGGTGCTGTGCCTAGAAAAACACTCCTCTTTCACTAATCTGGCTCACCCTTGTATCCTATTATCACCTTCTCTGCCTCTGCTTCACTTACACCTTCCCGGTGAGGCGCCCCCTCACCTTGTCATTGGGACCGCTCCCCCCACAATATGCGGCGACCGCAGATTACTCCGCATCTGCCCTATAAGACGACACCTGGCGTATAAGACGATACCCGACTTTTGAGAAGATTTTCAAGGGGTTAAAAAGTAGTCTTATACGCCAGAAAATACAGTATTTTATTGAAACAAAGAAACACACAGGTTTTTAATATCTTTATTGTACGCTCAATCCAAAGTGAAGCCATTGTTCTTCGGTAAAAAAAAAACAAACAACAATATCCCATACCTGTCCGCCGTACAGTCAAGTCCCACGCTGTAAATCCATCTCAAGGGGGTTAAATACTTTACAACCGGGAGCGCTGCTAATGCGGCCACCCCGGCTGTAAAAGACTGAGGAATGAATGAAATGCATATATATATAGACTATATATATGCTTTCAAGAATATTTGAGCCCATGGATCCATTACATGTACATTTTGCAAGCCGGTGAGAAAATCTCACTGTACAGATGCCATACGGATGCCATACGGATGACACACAGATTTTTTTACAGAAAAAAATGCATCCTCACACTGCACACGGATCACTGTTCATGAAACATTTGTGCGATTCTCGTCTGTGTAAAACGGACCATTTTTTATATGTTGTGTGTGACTCCAACCTAAGAGATATACAGTAAACTGTATAGGGAATGCCTGATTAAGGTGCACAATAAAAGAGATATGTGTCAGGAGTACTGTAAGATAATACTGAACACCAAGCAGAGCTTACATAGAGGTAGATAGCCTAGTATACCTACGAAGGCATAAAGTTAAACAGTGACACATCAGATATACTTAAAAATTTACACATTTTATTTAATATTTATTGTCCTTGAACTTTTCAGTCATGTATCTTATTTGTAGGGTTCATATTCTGGTTGGACACATGACCTTACAACTAGAGATGAGTGAACATCGTTGGCTCCCTCCTTATTCGTCAAGCTATAGGTCTTACTGAAGAAGCTGCATCGGGATCCCAGATACCTAGAGCGCTACCGATGATCAGCTGTTCAGCACCGCGGCTGCATGTGTTGAGGCTGTGTGACAGTGACAACACACAGGCTCTCCATGCATGTGTTGTTACAGTGAAACACCCGCAACACATGCAGCTGTGGCACCAAATAGCTGATCATCGGGAGTGCTCCAGGTATCCGAGATCCCGATGCAGCTTCTTCGGTAAGAGCTGTAGCTAGCCGAATAAGGAGGGAGCCAACGATGTTCACTCATCTCCATTTACAACACGATTAAATCTATGTGTACTAATTCTAATGGGAGCAAAGTCAAAGTGTTTAATGTAGTCAACTGCTAAACCTATACTTGGTTATTGCATCAGATTCATATTATATCTAGTTATTGGTATGGTTTTATGGTGGCCATCTGGACAATTATTACTATCTTGCTCTATGTATTTCGTGTGCTCCTTTTATCATGGATATTCAACAGTTAGATCAGTTTCCTCGTAAATCAGACCTGATTGAGTTGAAAGTACTTTGGTTTATAGAACTTGATGTGTATGGACAACCTAAAGGTACCGTCACACTGAACGATATCGCTAGCGATCCGTGACGTTGCAGTGTCCTGGCTAGCGATATCGTTGAGTTTGACAGGCAGCAGCGATCAGGATCCTGCTGTGCCATCGTTGGTTGGAGCAGAAAGTCCAGAACTTTATTTCATCGCTGGACTCCCACAGACATCGCTGAATCGGCGTGTGTGACGCCGATTCAGCGATGTCTTCACTGGTAACCAGGGTAAACATCGGGTTACTAAGCGCAGGGCAGCGCTTAGTAACCCGATGTTTACCCTGGTTACCAGCGTAAACGTAAAAAAAAATAAACACTTCATACTTACATTCCGGTGTCTGTCCCCCAGCGCTGTGCTTCTCTGCACTGTGAGTGCTGGACGGAAAGCAGAGCACAGCGGTGACATCACCGCTGTGCTTTCCGGCTGGCGCTCACTGTCAGTGCAGAGACGCACAGCGCCGGGGGACAGACACTGGAATGTAAGTATGTAGTGTTTGTTTTTTTTTACGTTTACGCTGGTAACCAGGGTAAACATCGGGTTACTAAGCGCGGCCCTGCGCTTAGTAACCCGATGTTTACCCTGGTTACCCGGGGACTTCGCATAGTTGGTCGCTGGAGAGCTGTCTGTGTGACAGCTTTCCAGCGACCACACAGCGATGCTGCAGCGATCGGGATCGTTGTCTAGATCGCTGCAGCGTTGCTAAATGTGACGGTACCTTAAGACTTTGCTCCACAACCACCATGTAGAGTTCAGTAGTTAGCTGGAAAGTCTATAACCATTAGGAGCACTTAACACATTTCTTGTAATGTCTGTTGGCCCAGCTGAGCGCCCACACAAAAGATTTGTTGTGTTAAACATATTACAACTTGTGTAAATCCACTGCAATTTAAAAGAGACATCTGCATCAAAGAAACATATGTCATTAGCTTTGGTGATATGTCTTTTTAAAACATCTGGTTCACTTATAATGCACTAGTATCAAACCCCTCTCTGAATGCATCTGAAAAATGCATTGTATGAGAGTCTTTAAACAGTCATGTAAAATATTGACAAATGTGAAATTCTTTTACCATATGTAATTGACAACAGCTGTGTTTGTGCATATCGGGGAAAAAACTCACAAACATGAACTTTTTTCCTCTTGCAGCGCGGTTCATTCTGATTCATATTTTCTACAAACAAAACCCTTTTGATATGCAACAATGCAATAAGTGTTCAGGTTCCTTGCTTATGTTAACATCTTTTATTTACCGCATGAATCTCTGTAGGTCGATGACATCCAGTTTAACTCTTCTAATCCTGTTTACACAATTGTTGTACAAATTAAAAACGTGTACTTGTGGATAACATTAGCATTCTTCAGAACAATTCATCAAAAAGCCCCGAAACAGCTTACTTGAAGATGTTTGTTTTACTGCTGGTAAGTAGAAAGCAGTGTACACATTAAGTGCCGATGCCTGATTATACAAATCAAGTTGTGTGGAATTCAAAATAAAATCGCAGAAAGCTGAAGGAAAATGTGAGTTGACTCCGTGTTACTGTGTGTTGATGGAGATTTGTGAATTGCAGGGTCCTGGAGTGTGTTCCATCTAAGACTGTCAAGAGGATTCATAGAACTGGACAATGTCTAGATTTGTAGCTAGAACTTGTAGTGAAATGGTGAGGAAAATATGTGGTTTACTCTACTGCCTGATTGTACGAAAGATTTACATGTATGGTGTTCAAAATATTGTCAAGAAATTATACAGACTTAACGGAGTTGTTGGGGATATAAAAAACTAACTAAAGGCAGATGGTATTCTAAAATAAAAATTAAATAATCATACTCACCTCGTAATTACGCTGACACTCCTGTATAATTGCTCCTTTGGTCCTAGCTGGTCGTGACATGAACAAGGCAGTCATTGACTGGCTCCAACAATCTCATGTTGACTGTGTTGCTATCATCGCTAAAGACTAGATGTGAGCGAATCGATGCAATGCAAATCTGAGTCAAATTTTGTTGAATTTGCAGGTCCCGGCAAATTGAAAAAATAGGTGATTTGATTTCCATGAATCAACTAAAAAAACTCTGACTTTTTACATATTGCAGAAGATTAGATCAGCCACAGAAGGCTCATATGATCGCAGCTGCAATCACAGGCTTCCCCACAATGCCTTGGAACTATCACATCACATGTTATAGAAAAACCAAATAAGGATGGAGTGTCATAGCCTGTATAAAAGTCAAATCAGGGAATACAGCAGCCATTTTAGTGTGATTTTAAAATAATGAGAAAACGACAGGGCTCAGCAATAGAAATAGGGAGAGAAAACACTAAAATATTGGGCAAATGCTAACAACAGTAATATGTTGTACAACTGCAGCACTTTTTGTGAAGTATTGAACAATGTTTTTTAAAAATGCAAAAGAAAATTTCCCAAAAGACAGACATTTAATTGTGCCAGTCTACCTAACAAAGTGTGAGTGTCATAAACAATTTTTTGCACATCTGTTTTACTATTCAAATTTTACGTTTGTACACACACCAATTTTTACTGTCTGTGACACTGTATGTGACAGTCACAGTGTGTGAAGACTCTCCCAACCACATACTTTGACATCAATGTACACAAACACGTACAGTCGCACAAACACAGAAAGTATAGACAAAGATTCATCTGTGAGAGAGATTAGAAATATTTCTCATAGCCAATGTCTCCAAAGCAAGACCCACAAAGGAGGAGGAAAGGAAATACTGGTAAGAAATCTCATCCACATCCGCTTTTGTCCTTCCTGTAGATCCTCCTGTTTGCATTGTGTTACCAAAGGAACCAAAGGCTAATGGATAGGCCCGATTCTCCAGCAACTGATATTAACACACCCACCAAAGATCTGGCCTTCTAAGGTGATTTGAATAATCATGGAGTTTCTGTGCATGCCCAGACCAAAGTATTAAAAAAAAATTTAAACAAAGCAAAAACAATTATTAGATTTCAAGGATATTTCTGGCACATAAGACCTCCAGTCATCTTGTTTTTTTCACAATTTCTGCAGGATTAGCTTTGGTTTCATTAAGCTGAAATAAAACATGATTTTATTAAGCTGGTATATGGTTGATATAGAACAAAAAATACTGTATAACATATTGGCAAATTATGAGTTATATTATTTGTATTGATTTTTTTTATCTTGCGTAAATGCTCATGTTTGCCACTGCAGAACAAGTTAAAGGTTGGCGTGGACATTTTGAGTAGTGAAACAGGAACGATGGAACAATTAATAGTTGAGTTTAAGTTACCACATTCCATACATTTAATACTTATTTTAGAATCAAAAAACAATCTCAATAAGTTGGCCATGCATGCTAGCTGACAACTATTTCCCTGAATTCCATCCTAAACATGTATGGCGGGCTTGCCAAGTGTGTATATTTGGTTAAATCCAACATGCTTAATTCTTCTTTCTACCAACAATATTATCAGAAGTCCACCATAAATATTATCTCTTTTGATGATCTTATCAAAACTGACCAATTCAAAAGCTTCTGAATCTGAGCAGCTAAAGGAAACTTTAACACTAAAAGGATTTATCCTGCATGTTGTGTTGGAAAGTAGGGATCATTATGTTCATGAAAAGAATTGTTGATGTGTTGGGCCAGGTTCCATGGTTACTTCTTCAAAGTAGATGACATACAGCTGCTTGCATGGGATTTGTTAGCTGAAAATATAAATATTTATGTTATTACTTTTATTGGGTTTGTTCCTTTTTGTATTAATCACTTCACATTCTACCTGATACCTTTACATGTTTTCCAGCTAATTAAAATTTACAAATGAATCAAAATCTTTATTTTAGGATCCAACCTTTTTGTTTAAATCAGGGGCCCAAATAGCAAAAACACCTGGTTAAAAATTAGCCTTTACTTCAATCCAATAAACACTGAAATGGACAAAATATCAGATGTGAAAAAATCAATAGAGGGCTTTTACATAAAATTTCATAATCGATAATCTATGGGTTTTATCAATCTTCATTTTTATTAAAAAAAAAAGCTTCATTCTAAACATTCCAGCTATCCATGGTGTATTATTCACTATGGTATTAAGAAAAAAATAGAATTTCCCTATGATTAAAGGGACACTGTCACCTGAATTTGGAGGGAACAATCTTCAGCCATAGGGGCGGGGTTTTCGTGTGTTTGATTCACCCTTTCCTTACCCGCTGGCTGCATGCTGGCTGCAATATTGGATTGAAGTTCATTCTCTGTCCTCCATAGTACACGCCTGCGCAAGGCAAGATTGGACAGATTGGAAATTCTACCCTGACAAGGTTAAAAATCAACTCATTTAATTATGAATTTTAATAATAATAATAATCTTTATTTATATAGCGCCAACATATTCCGCAGCGCTTTAAAATTCAAGAGTTCATATACAAGTCATAAGTAACAGCGTTAAAGATAATACAACAATTAAAGCTAAATAAAGAGCTTACATTGTACAATGAGGGAGGGGAGACACAAAGTACATGTGCATGTTTACAATAATGGTCCAGCCATCTTGAGGGAATGGGGGATAGATAAAGGCTGCCAGAGTTATTCACCAGCCAGTATGAGTGATGCTTTTGGGTGCGGTAGAGTATGATGGAGAGTTGTTTTCCGATAGTGAATGGCCTATATATAAAAAGACTTTGATTAGGGAATGTGATAGTTCACTCTAAACAGATGTGTTTTTAGGGAGCACCTAAAACTATATAAGTTGTGGTAAGTCCTAATTTCTTGGGATAGAGCATTCCACAGTATCGGTGCAACTTGGGAGAAGTTTTGGAGCCGGGAGTGGGAGGTACAGATGAGTGCAGAGGTTAGTCGAAATTTGTGGGTGAGAACAAGCAATTTAAATTGGATCCTATTATGAATAGGCAACCAGTGCATTGACTGGCAAAGAGCGGACGCGTCCAAGTACCTATTAGCCACATAGATGACCCTGGCTGCTGCATTAAGGATGGACTGGAGAGGGGAAAATCGAGTGAGGGGGAGGCCAGTTAATAGGGCATTACAGTAGTCAAGGCAGGAGTGGAGCAGGGCAACAGTGAGAGTTTTTGTTGTTTCCATGGTGAGAAAGGGGCAGATTCTAGAGATCTTCTTTAGGTGAAAGTGACAAGAGCGGACAAGAGATTGTATATGGGAGGAGAAGGAAAGATTGGTGTCAAACACAACACCCAGACAGCGTGTCTGCTCTGCTACCTAGGCATTGCTATGGTGCCACCCACAGAAAGGGAGATGTCAGATTTAGAGAGGTCAGTAGATGGCGGGAGCAGAAGATATTCAGTATTTTGGTTGCAAACAAGTGCATCCCTCCTTTATTTATCATTTAAATTTGTGCAATTGATATGAAAAAAATGGATAGAACTGGAGAAACAAATGGAATTTTCTCCATTGCCGTGGAGAAAAAATTAAGGATGCCAATCCAATGTTAGGTGATTTTATTCTTTGAATATTGATGAATAAAACCACTTGAAATTGGATTTGCATCCTTCATTTTTTCTCGATGGCAGCACAGAATAATCCATTTGTTTCTCCAGTTCTATGCATATAAGAGGAAATATAGTAGTAGCCAGATTCCATCATATGCAAACCAGTTTTCCTCCAGCAGGAAGAAAACTGTATCTTTTGGCAATCTGTAGGTAAGTACACAGTAACTCAAGGCCCAACCAAAAAAAGCTCTACAAAAAGAACTTTAGCCATGTTTCAAAGCTTTTTAATGGGTCGTACATGCAAGGTAGCTACTGTTAGGTGACACTAGAGAGGCAATTTTCTCACCTCTGGAGGAGAGCAAATTTGCATAATTGCAGAATTTTTCCATTAATATAAATAATAATAGAAGAAATATCATTGGTTATACATGAGCGATCTTTATTATTGACAATTTCTATATAAGGCTTTCATTTCAATGATTGATTTGTGCTAAGTTCATATGTTGTTCACATCCAAGTAAGAAGAACATTTGTTTGAGAAGTAGACGCTATAAAGTGGTCAAATATTGCCCTATTAACTACATTTTTGCCGGTTTATACTTATTGGTTTAAGAATTTTCAACAAAGAAAACCATAACCTCCCATTGCTTTCATACAAGGTAAATAAATATATTTTTACATTTTTGATCCTCCCCACAATCCATTCCATATTTCCAGATTGAAATCTTGATTTGTAAATATCAGTTCAGATCAGAGAAAGTTGTCTGTCTCCACAGCTTGCAAGCACATTCTTGCGTCTTATGCATAGCCAAAAACCTGTCCCACCAAAAAATTTTCATTATGTGACTAGGAGTTCTGAAAAATTGAATACAAATGAGAAGTCTGGTGCCTGGATGTGGAGAACTTAGTCTGTATCTGTATACTAGATTTTTTTTGTAGTGGAATAGGAGTAGCACTGAGTTATTATAAAGTAGCTAATTAACATAAAGATTTATTAGTTAAGATAAATTATTAATCTTTAGGGCGGGTGCAGATGAGTGTGGTTTCGGTCCAAGTGCGTTTCGACAAAACATCGAATCACACTCGGACCAATGCTATGCTATGGGGCCATGTACATGTTCAAATTTTTCCTCAGAGACTGTCCATGGAAAAGATAGCTACATGCCCAAGTGTGATTTGAAATTCTCATTGCACTAGGCCATGCAAGTCAATGAGTGCGCGGAAAATATCGGACTGCGCCCGGATGACATTTGAGGACGGTCCGATTTTCACAGATTGACACAATGGAGAAAATGAAGAATTTTTCTCATCTTCTCCACATACGGTAGAATCAGATAACACTATGCTCACACTCTGATCAAACTTTAATCAGAATGTCATTTGCATAATCTGCCTAATTTTCTCAGATGACAAAATCTACGGTTGTCTGCACCTGCAAACCCCATTTAGATCATTTAGACAGTCAAAGAAATTTCTACAACAAATCTACCAACCGTGACAACACATTTACTCAATGAAATAACAAAATGGAAGCATAATAATAATAATAATAATAATAATAATAAATAATACAGTAGCTCATATTAAAAGTATGTTTTTCAGCCACTAACAATGGTTTGATTAAAACAGCCATAGACAATACAAAGCAATTGTAGATAAGGAATATATACCATTTTAACCATTTGGACTGCTCAATAACTATATACATCATAACAGTCACCTACAATCTCATCAGTCCATTTTTATATGGCAGCTAAGCCCAGAAAACACACAGACTAATAAATTGCCTGTAATTTTTTTTTTCCCAGCAGAAAAAATGATTTGTTATACTGCACAAACCAAGGCAGTACATAAATAAGCAGCAGATTGATGGGACCAAAAAAATAAAATCATAGTTCAGTAAAGTTTATTATCAAAAAATAGAGTTCACATAAAACTTGAAGAGCAAAATGAGTAGCATAAAAAAAGCTAAAAAAAAGGTGCAATAACTCTTTTTCTGTCCCATAAAAAAAATCTAATTAAAATTAATGTTTTATTTGTACCCCAAAATTTTATTTAAAAAAATGTAATTATCCTGGAAAAAAGAAGCCTACTGCCACAGAAAAATGCAGAAAAATGAAATAGTAAAGCTCTTGAAATGCAGAGTTTTTTTTATGAAACACGTAAATATTGTGCAGAAGTGGTAAAGCATGTTTGGTATTGCTTTAGTCTTTCTGACCCATAGAATAAAGTTAACAATTTGTTTATGATGTATGATGTATTTTATTAATTTAAAGTGCAAAAAACATGGCAGAATTTTTTTTTTCTTTTTTCCCCCCAAAAAAGTTATTCAACAAGTTATACCTTAAAATGGTGCAATTAAGTGATTAATTGTTGTCCAATTGTGACATTAAAAAAAATCTGCTAAAATTAACTTTTTAATGAAGTGGGGGGACCTGGTAACATTAAAGGGATTGTTCTTTGTTCATAACTGGCTAAATAGATTCTTATCAAAAATCTAAACGGTAGAACTGAGGAATTTTTAATTTTATTGTTTGCGGCATGTTGCCCAGTTACTGGCCACCTTTGTGACCGATATCCTAGGCAATGAGTGCGTGCTTGCAAGCTGTTTGCTATACAGTTTGCAAGTAATGCTCTGAAGCTGGCCAGATATCTGGATCTCTGGTTCAGGGCAACTTCTGAGACCCAGCGCTTCTTTGATGTTGCTAGAGGCAAAGCTGTCTCGGACTGCAGCAATGGAGATCACATAGTTGAGCTCGGCCATAACGACAGACCACATTGCTATTCTTCAGGAGCATACTCCCCCTTGGCAAGTAAGAAGCTGGGAGGCAGGGGAGCGCTGTACTCCGGAAGAAACATGGTGAGACAATCATTTTAACACCTATTTATTCAAACCAATCTAATCAGTTTTTATGAAGAGGTAAGCTATAGGCTGGACCACGGTGAGTCATTGGACGTGGTATATCTCGATTTTTCCAAAGCGTTTGATACCGTGCCGCACAAGAGGTTGGTACACAAAATGAGAATGCTTGGTCTGGGGGAAAATGTGTGTAAATGGGTTAGTAACTGGCTTAGTGATAGAAAGCAGAGGGTGGTTATAAATGGTATAGTCTCTAACTGGGTCGCTGTGACCAGTGGGGTACCGCAGGGGTCAGTATTGGGACCTGTTCTCTTCAACATATTCATTAATGATCTGGTAGAAGGTTTACACAGTAAAATATCGATATTTGCAGATGATACAAAACTATGTAAAGCAGTTAATACAAGAGAAGATAGTATTCTGCTACAGATGGATCTGGATAAGTTGGAAACTTGGGCTGAAAGGTGGCAGATGAGGTTTAACAATGATAAATGTAAGGTTATACACATGGGAAGAAGGAATCAATATCACCATTACACACTGAATGGGAAACCACTGGGTAAATCTGACAGGGAGAAGGACTTGGGGATCCTAGTTAATGATAAACTTACCTGGAGCAGCCAGTGCCAGGCAGCAGCTGCCAAGGCAAACAGGATCATGGGGTGCATTAAAAGAGGTCTGGATACACATGATGAGAGCATTATACTGCCTCTGTACAAATCCCTAGTAAGACCGCACATGGAGTACTGTGTCCAGTTTTGGGCACCGGTGCTCAGGAAGGATACAATGGAACTAGAGAGAGTACAAAGGAGGGCAACAAAATTAATAAAGGGGATGGGAGAACTACAATACCCAGATAATCAACAAATAGGAGGCCCAAGAGTCAACACTAGCCACAATATTTCACAAAAGGTAATATTTATTGAAATATAACAAACATATATGTATAATTAACAATCAAAAAAGTTTAAAGTGCATAGCAACTTTATCAAAAGGTACATCCAAGACATCCAAGCGTACAGAACAGGGCCCAAATAAGTGTAACACAACAATGTATTGGATCTCAAATTTATGATGTTGCCCACATGGGGACTATATAGTCCAAAGTATGCGTGGATCAAAAAGGTCTATTCGCTGTGGCCACATTATATACAGCATCACATATTCAGAGCATACAGACAGTCTAGTGATAACATCAAGTGTTTAATTCAATTAAGTTACCCATGTGTGCTTGAAGGGTCCTGTCTGGGTCCTGGGTGACGTTCCCCAACGCGCGTTTCGCGTCCTATAGTTACCGCTGTGGCCACAGCGAATAGACCTTTTTGATCCACGCATACTTTGGACTATATAGTCCCCATGTGGGCAACATCATAAATTTGAGATCCAATACATTGTTGTGTTACACTTATTTGGGCCCTGTTCTGTACGCTTGGGTGTCTTGGATGTACCTTTTGATAAAGTTGCTATGCACTTTAAACTTTTTTGATTGTTAATTATACATATATGTTTGTTATATTTCAATAAATATTACCTTTTGTGAAATATTGTGGCTAGTGTTGACTCTTGGGCCTCCTATTTGTTGATTGTGTAGTTTTGAGTCGCCACACATGTGCGTATTGTACATTTCACTGACGCTTCTTTTGTTTAAATACCCAGATAGATTAGCGAAATTAGGATTATTTAGTCTAGAAAAAAGACGACTGAGGGGCGATCTAATAACCATGTATAAGTATATAAGGGGACAATACAAATATCTCGCTGAGGATCTGTTTATACCAAGGAAGGTGACGGGCACAAGGGGGCATTCTTTGCGTCTGGAGGAGAGAAGGTTTTTCCACCAACATAGAAGATGATTCTTTACTGTTAGGGCAGTGAGAATCTGGAATTGCTTGCCTGAGGAGTTGGTGATGGCGAACTCAGTCGAGGGGGTTCAAGAGAGGCCTGGATGTCTTCCTGGAGCAGAACAATATTGTATCATACAATTAGGTTCTGTAGAAGGACGTAGATCTGGGGATTTATTATGATGGAATATAGGCTGAACTGGATGGACAAATGTCTTTTTTCGGCCTTACTAACTATGTTACTATGTTACTATGTTACTATTTGAGAAAATTAGAATACCAATGTGATGTTAATTGATAAAATGATACGCAGTCCTTTATAATACCCTGGCAACATCACAACATCCCTCTCCTGCGTGCTGGGATAACCTCCTGCATCTATAACCCTAATAAATGAAGTTACATATTAACACTAGGACTACGGGACTCGTGAACCCTGACTAGAACTACTGCAAGTAAGTAGTCAAAATGAGTATACCAGTAGTCCTAGTGTTAAAATCCTTACTTGTTTCTTGCCCTTTCACATCACCATTGTTTTTCATTCTGCCAGGTATGCCCATAAGGAATAAATTATCAGTTTAGCAGTTGGTTAACTTACAAATATATTTATGTTTTAAGCCTAAGTGGCCAATGGTTCCCCTACTGTTTTAGTTAGCTAGGAAAACAGTTCTATTAAAGTAAGTATTATTTTAAAACCTAACTTCCTGTGCAAAATATTCCCATGTGTTCCATCAGTCTGGTGCTCTGATGAACTACATCGTTTCTTATAAACTGTCCATGGTCCATAAATTTCCAGGCATAAAGACTGTTACTATGCCGAGCAAGTCTGCTTAGCATTTTATCTCTGCGAGCTCATTTTGCAGTGTTGCAGTAGAGATGTCAAATAATTAATTAATGCAACTAATATTGATATTACTGATTAGCTGGCGCAGAATTGAGACATATACTTCGTGGCAGTCTCCTAGCACCATTTTGCTCATATATATTTTCTAAATAGATCTTATGTAAAAATGATTAAAAATTAAAACAAAAGTACAAAAATGTAAAAACAAATACAAAAATGTGCACATAGGATAAATGATATGCCCGTGATAAACAGTATTTTTAATACAAAATAACATAAAACCCCACAGTTCTGTAAAAAAAAAAAATTACACTTATTATGTCAAAGGGTTTTTAAAGGAGTTGTTTCATATCACACAGTTCAGCTATATCCAGAGGATAAGTCATAAATATCTATTACATGGTGCTCTCATCCATTTTTGAGAACGGACTTTATCACTTATCACTGAGAATGGTAGCCACTGAATGATCAGACATGTTAGGCATATCCTTTAGTAGATTGAGCAACCCATTTCATACGGTGCTTTGTTTAAATGACACTTAGATAAGTAAGTTCTTGTTTGTTTGACCCTACACAAACTTCACATGTCTCGTGCTTTGCACTGAGAATGGGCAACACCCCGAAACATGTGTCTGAAAATTGAGATTCTGGTTTGGCTTTTATGCTAAGTCATGTGACCAGGCTAGCTAAAGGGTTGATATTGACTTTTAGGATTGCCACTTACAATAGGTGGCACTAGAGTTCAGGTCCTATTCCTCTATGGAGAGGTAATTTGCATATTCATTTTCCCAGAGAAGCATTGTATGGCCTACAAGCCTCCTTACACTGGCTTGTGAGGCATATCTCTCTTCACAAGGTAAAATGCAACCCCTTAGACCAGGCGTGTCAAACTGCATTCCTCAAGGGCTGCAAACAGGTCATGTTTTCAAGATTTCCTTGCACTGCACAGGTGATAATTTAATCACCTAAACACATAATGATTGCAGCACCTTGTGCAATGCTAAGGAAATCTTGAAAACGCGCATGGTTTGCGGCCCTCGAAGAATGCAGTTTGACACCCCTGCCTTAGACCATAGTCTGAGGCCTTTCAAACTGCCAAATCAGATCTCATTCTTTAAACTCATGATGGAACCTTCAACCATTGTGTCTACAAATTGAGATTCTTTTTTGGCTTTTATCCTAAGTCATGTGACGAGGCTCATTAAAGGGTCGATATTGGCTTTTAGGATTGCTACTTCCTATAGCTGGCACTAGAGTACAAGCCCTCTTAATCTCTGAATATGTAATTTGCATATCACATGACCCACGAACACGACCATCACCACTTTGTTTCTTCAAGGTGTTGAGTCTTCTGAGTTTGTAGATGCAGAAGTAACATTTTCTATGCATTTTAAAGAGAGGCACTTGAAGGCTTTAATAGTACTGTAAAATACAGCATATAATTCAGGAATAATCCATCTAAAGAAGATTAAAAGGTGTGTCTGGTTTCAGAACAAAAGTCTACAGTCACTCTACGTGACTGTAGACCACCGAACCGTGAGAGTGGTCTTCACTCAGTGGTCTTCAGAGTGGTATTCAGTGGTATTCAGTCTTTAAAAATATATTTTCCATGTCACAGCTATTTAATAAGGATTTCCTAATCAGTCCTGATATTTTTAACATTATTTTGCTTATATGCTCTTTCAAAAAATCAAACAGTAAAAAATTACTCTCTTAATATAATATGCAAATTGCCTCTTCTGAGAAAAAGTAGCCTCAAACTCTATAGCGCCACCTGTTGGAAGTAGCGATCCTACAAGTCACAATCAGCCCTTTAACGAGTCGTGCAATATGACGTAGGATAAAAGCCAAATCAGTATCTCAATTCACAGACACGGTGTTTCGGGCTGTTGACCCTCGTCAGTGCGAAGTATGAGAACTGGTTTGGCTAGATGAGAGGCTCTGGACTGGGGTCTAAGTGGTATCGTTTCTCCTTATGGAGAGTGACATACCATCTCTGGCTTGTCACTCTCCATAAGGAGAAACGATACCCCTTAGACCCCTCTCTTAATATATACACATATAGTAATTAATTGAATACATTGGCTTATCTATTGGAAACCTTAGGCTATGTGCACACGTTGCGGATTTACGGCAGATCTGCAGCGTTTTTTTTCCGTGCAGAAACGCTGCAGATCTGCAAAGTGATTTACAGTACAATGTAAATCAATAGGGAAAAAAAATGCTGTGCTGATGGTGCAGAAAATTCCACATGGAAAACGCAGCGGATAGAAAGAAGGAGCATGTCACTTCTTATGTGCGGATCTGCAGCGTTTCTTCACCCTTCCATTATAGAAATCCACAGTGGTAAAAAAAAAAAAAACGCATGAAATCCACACAAAATCTGCAGCAAATCCACAACAAAAACGCACAAAATCCGCATTAAAAAAACTCATCACATCTGCACCTGCGTTTTCTGCCAGGAGATGCAGATTTTGTGCAGAAAATTCTGCACCCCAATCCGCAACATGTGCACATAGCCTTAGGGTTAAACATTCGACTAGCTCTAGCACATCTATGCATTCTCAGTATGTTAAAGGGAACCTGTCCTAGATTTTTGACACTCCATCTGAAAAAAGCATAACATAGGGGCAGAGATTCTGATTCCACTGATGTGTGACTTTCTGGACTTGCTGTAGTTTTGATCTACAAGTAGCATCTCCCCCTCCTGTCTTGTTAGAGACATAGATTACTGTAGAGATAAGGAAGATGTCACTTCCTCTAATAGAATATATTAGGATTTGTGCAAACAATAAGACTACAATACACTCAGAACACTTTAAACCTAACCTCCAAACTAATGTGAGCAAACAAAAAAATCCTAATCTTTCATATCTGTTTCAAGATTTTCTTTTTTCATTCTAGCGTTCCACAAAATATATATATTTATTTATTTATTTTTTACAGTTATCAGTTATATTACTTTTTTCTAAAGGGGAAAGGTAGAATTCGCAAAAATGTTCACATAAAACAGTTACATGAAAAACAGATGTTCAGGGAATGAAAATATATTGAATCATATGACAATTAAAATATTTTAAAGCAAACAGACAACTTTCAAACCAAAATAGATCATAGCGATAAAGATATAGAACAAGTAAAAACAGATTTTCTCTCAAAATTACGAAGCCAGTAAGAGTTTATGATAAAGGCACAGCTTTGCCTTGTTCAATAAGTCTGTAATTGTACTTCGTTATCTTCTGAAACTTCCTGTTGCTTGGTTGAATTTTGAGTTTTAATTATTTTTTTTATTATTCTTTTTTCATTTTTATATTCAGCATTTTGAGAAAACTGCTGATCTGTACCCATTCTGTATGTGTTATGCTTCTGCAATATGTTAGAATTAGTAGAATATATGGCAGAGGTACTGTATTTGTCAGATTATAAGACCCTCCGGATTATAAGACGCACCCCAAATTTTGAGGAGAAAAATAGGAAAACATTTTTTTATTAATAAAATGGTGGTGCTTCTTATAATTCATGTGTCTTATTACTTACCAGGGGTGGTGGCTGCGGTGAAGTGTGGTCCCTTGGTCACTGCTGGAGGAGGCAGGGGTGGGGTGATGTTGCCGGCTGCAGGCTTAAACAAGGGGGTGTTCCGATCTGCAGCGTGCCGCTGTGGGTATCCGGTGTTGCTGAGGGTGTATGGTGCTGCGGAGTTGTCCGGTGCTGCAGGGGTGCCTGGCGGTGCTGCGGGGGTGTCCGGTGCTGCTATGGATGTCTGGTGCTGCGGGGGTGTCTGGCACTGCAGGGGTGCTTGGCGGTGCTGCGGGGGGTGTCTGGCGGTGCTACGGGGGTGTTCAGTGCTGCTACGGGTGTCTGGTGTTGCTGCGGGTGTCTGGTGCTGCAGGGGAGCTTGACGGTGCTGCGGCTATGTCCAGCGGTGCTGCGGGTGTCTCCGATGCTGCTGCGGGTGTCTCCGGTGCTTCAGGAACTCTGCTAACATTTTTGTGAAAGGCCAGAGCCCCCGCAGTTCCATGGTTTCCTGTGCGGTGGACTCCAAGAAAATGTCCGGCGCATGCACAGATGGAGATCTCGGCACCAAGATCTCGGGAGATGAGATCTCAGCGCTGAGGTGAGCGGTGAGATATTAGGTGATTTTTTTAATCTTCTGTCATTCCCCTGTGGCTCAGAAAAATGGCAGTCAGCCGCCATCTTGCTGAATTCGCGTGGAAGAAATTGCATTATGGAGTATATGGATTTTTGCTAAATTTGAGTACAATTCCCCTTAAATAAATCGTAGCTGCTACCTCTTCAAATTTTGTAACCATACCACCAATGTTCCTGAGAGTTGTGAGGGAAGCTGGGTGGCTTTATAGTTAATGCTGTTGCCTAACGATGCTGGAGTTTTGTTTGAATCTCAATTTGGGTAGCAATAATGGATTATAGTTTGAATATCAGTAGCAATATTATATAATTGTATAGAATATGCCATAAAGGTATGGTTACTGTGGGCCTCACCTCCGGACCCATACTTAACTCAAGAACAAGGCCTATGCATGCACCAACTTATTAATTCAGTTCTCGCAAATTGGGAAAATAGACAATAACATGTCTATAGTGTAAATGGACGAGATGGAAAAAACCCTTTATGCAATCTAACAAACATTTTAGGAAACCCACAAACTGAATACACATTTTTTTTATTTATAAAAAGCCAAAAAAAAGAAATCTATAAAAAAAACACACATCAGACCTGGTAGTACAGTACTCTCATTCATAAGTTGGCTGCAGTTTGAGAGGCTTTTTTTCGTAAATGTCTTTCAGGCTCCACTACAGAAACATGCTGCCACTGTGGTTGTGTCAAATTGGGAATTGGGCACAGGAATTCGTTTTCTTAGATCAAGAAGACTGAGCATCCTGGTCACATGCCTCTTAATCTGCAGCGATCTTATGGATTAGAACTCATTGCAGACAGGAGCAATGCTGGCCAAAGAGGATTGCTATTAAAGAATATTACAAAGACTGTAAAAACAATACAGTAGAAAGCTGTTTGTATCCATATTTAAAGGGGTTGTCCACTAATTGGACAACTCCTCAATTCTAATGTTTCCCCCTTGTGAAATAATAACACCCATATCTACCTCCGGTGCCAGCGCTGTTCCATCACTTTCGGTACTTGCTCTCCCAGGGATCAAGTGACATTGTTTCATTACACAAAGTTTACGTGGCCAATTCGCACTGGCTCTCCCCAGTTTCGGACAAATCACATACATCCAGGGAAAGCGAGGAAACGGCAGCTGTGATTTGCCCGAATTACAATGTATCTAAACACAGTCACAAGAAAGAAATCAGTCGACCGGCACT
Source organism: Ranitomeya imitator (assembly GCF_032444005.1). Classification (NCBI taxonomy): domain Eukaryota; kingdom Metazoa; phylum Chordata; class Amphibia; order Anura; family Dendrobatidae; genus Ranitomeya; species Ranitomeya imitator. The sequence continues at coordinate 60,522,405 of NC_091286.1, read as the reverse complement.
GAGCAAGCTCTCCCGAAATTAGACCCCAACCATACACTCCTCGGAGACCAGACGGAGCAAGCTTCTTCTGAAGATAGGGAGGTGCATGCACTAGGAACAGCTGAATCACCGGTAAATGAAGGAATGAATGAAAGCAGCACTCACCCGTAATCTTCAACAGTATAATAGTCCTTTAATGACCATGGCACAGCGTTCCAAGCTAGGAACAAGACAGGCTAAGACATGAGGAGGGAGCGGTGAGGGAGCGTGCAGAGACGACACAGACGGCGGCCGTTTCACGAACAATCGCTTCAACGGGTCCAGTGAGTTGTGTTAGTGATGTCATATCCTTTAATAGGAGTGGACACACCACTTATCACACATGTGTGCAATCAAAAATAAGTAAAAACAACATAACTCATTCTACAATCTCAGTTTTCAAACGGATTTAGATGAAAACCGCCATGTCTAGTTTGTCATTAAGACCCCATGGCCCTTGCGCATCAGTTTTTAAGATCCAGTGGGCTTCGCCTTGTAATAATAATTTATTATGATTGCCTCCTTGCTGAGGGAATTTAACTACCTCTAAACCGGCAAAGCAAAGGGAACTGGGATCGCCGCCATGCACATTGTGTATGTGTTTTACTAGGCGCACACGCCCCTTCCCTGTGAGCACGGAATTATAGTGCTCGCGAAACCTAACAAATAGGGGTCTTATGGTTTTACCGATATAAAATCGGTTACCTGGACAGTAAATTACGTACACCACAAATTTCCATTTACATGTTATGAAGTCTCTTACAGTATGGAAGATCGTGCCCACTTTAACCCCTTCCCGACCTTTGACGCCACGTAGGCGTCATGAAAGTCTGTGCCAATCCGACCTGTGACGCCTATGTGGCGTCATGGAAAGATCGCGTCCCTGCAGATCGGGTGAAAGGGTTAACTCCCATTTCACCCAATCTGCAGGGACAGGGGGAGTGGTAGTTTAGCCCAGGGGGGTGGCTTCACCCCCCCGTGGCTACGATCGCTCTGATTGGCTGTTGAAAGTGAAACTGCCAATCAGAGCGATTTGTAATATTTCACCTATTAAAACTGGTGAAATATTACAATCCAGCCATGGCCGATGCTGCAATATCATCGGCCATGGCTGGAAACACTAATGTGCCCCCACCCCACCTATCGCCACCCCAGCCCTCCGATCTCTCCAGTACACTGCTCCGGCTCCCCTCCGTCCTGTGCTCCGCTCCCCCCGTGCTCTTGTCCGCTCACCCCCGTGCTCCAATCACCCCCCCGTGCTCCAATCACCCCCCCTGCACTCCAATCCACCCCCCATGCTCCGTTCCACCCCCCCGCGCTCCGATCCACCCCCCATGCTCCGATTCCCCCCCCCCGTGCTCCCCCTCACCCCATCATACTTACCGATCCTGCCGGGGTCCGTCCGTCTTCTCCCTGGGCGCCGCCATCTTCCAAAATGGCGGGCGCATGCCCAGTGCGCCCGCCGAATCTGCCGGGCGGCAGATTCGTTCCAAAGTGCATTTTGATCACTGAGATATAACCTATCTCAGTGATCAAAATAAAAAAAATAGTAAATGACCCCTCCCTTTTGTCACCCCCATAGGTAGGGACAATAAAAAAATAAAGAATTTTTTTTCCCACTAATGTTAGAATAGGGGTAGGGTTAGGGGTAGGGGTAGGGGTAGGGTTAGGGCTAGGGGTAGGGTTAGGGTTAGGGCTAGGGCTAGGGTTAGGGTTAGGGTTTCGGTATGTGCACACGTATTCTGGTCCTCTGCGGATTTTTCCGCTGCGGATTTGATAAATCCGCAGTGCTAAACCGCTGCGGATTTATGGCGGATTTACCGCGGTTTTTCTGCGCATTTCACTGCGGCTTTACAACTGCGATTTTCTATTGGAGCAGTTGTAAACCGCCGCGGAATCCGTAGAAAAGTGACATGCTACGGAATGTAAACCGCTGCGTTTCCGTGCAGTTTTTCTGCAGGATGTGTACAGCAATTTTTGTTTCCCATAGGTTTACATTGAACTGTAAACTCATGGGAAACTGCTGCGGATCCGCAGCGTTTTCCACAGCGTGTGCACATACCTTTAGAATTAGGCTATGTGCACACGGTGCAGATTTGGCTGCGGATCCGCAGCGGATTGGCCGCTGCGGATTCGCAGCAGTGTTCCATCAGGTTTACAGTTCCATGTAAACCTATGGAAAACTAAATCCGCTGTGCCCATGGTGCGGAAAATACCACGCGGAAACGCTGCGTTGTATTTTCCGCAGCATGTCAATTCTTTGTGCGGATTCCGCAGCGTTTTACACCTGTTCCTCAATAGGAATCCGCAGGTGAAATCCGCACAAAAAACACTGGAAATCCGCGGAAAATCCGCAGGTAAAACGCAGTGCCTTTTACCCGCGGATTTTTCAAAAATGATGCTGAAAAATCTCACACGAATCCGCAACGTGGGCACATAGCCTTAGGGATAGGGTTGGGTTGGAATTAGGGTTGTGGTTAGGGTTAGGGGTGTGTTGGGGTTAGGGTTGTGGTTAGGGGTGTGTTGGGGTTAGGGTTGTGATTAGGGTTATGGCTACAGTTGGGATAAGAGTTAGGGGTGTGGGGGGGTTAGTGGTGGAGGTAGAATTGAGGGGTTACCACTGTTTAGGCACATCAGGGCTCTCCAAACGCAACATGGCGCCACCATTGATTCCAGCCAATCTTGTATTCAAAAAGTCAAATGGTGCTCCCTCAATTCCGAGCCCCGACGTGTGCCCAAACAGTGGTTTACCCCCACATATGGGGTACGAGCATACTCAGGATAAACTGCGCAACAATTACTGAGGTCCAATTTCTGCTGTTACCCTTGTGAAAATAAAATAATGCTTGCTAAAACATTATTTTTGAGGAAAGAAAAATGATTTTTTATTTTCACGGCTCTGCGTTGTAAACGTCTGTGAAGCACTTGGGGGTTAAAAGTGCTCACCACATATCTAGATAGGTTCCTTGGGGGGTCTAGTTTCTAAAATGGGGTCACTTTTGGGGGGGTTTCTACTGTTTAGGCACACCAGGGGCTCTGCAAACACAGCGTGACGCCCGCAGACCATTCCATCAAAGTCTGCATTTCAAAACGTCACTATTTCAATTTCGAGCCCCGGCATGTGCCCAAACAGTAGTTTACCCCCACATATGGGGTATCACCGTACTCAGGAGAAACTGGACAACAAATATTGGGGTCAAATTTCTCCTGTTACCCTTGGGAAAATTAAAAAATTCTGGGCTAAATAATTATTTTTGAGGAAAGAAAACGTATTTATTATTTTCACGGCTCTGCATTATAACCTTCTGTGAAGCACTTGGGGGTTCAAAGTCCTCACCACACATCTAGATTAGTTCCGTTGGGGGTCTAGTTTCCAAAATGGGGTCATTTGTGGGGGATCTCCAATGTTTAGGCACACAGGGGCTCTCCAAATGTGACATGGTGTCCGCTAATGATTGGAGCTAATTTTCCATTTAAAAAGCCAAATGGCGTGCCTTCCCTTCCGAGCCCTGCCGTGCGCCCAAACAGTGGTTTACCCCCACATATGGGGTATCAGCGTACTCAGGACAAACTGGACAACAACATTTGGTGTCCAATTTCTCCTATTTCCCTTGGCAAAATAGGAAATTCCAGGCTAAAAAATCATTTTTGAGGAAAGAAAAATATTTTTTTTTTCATGGCTCTGCGTTATAAACTTCTGTGAAGCACCTGGGGGGTTTAAAGTGCTCAATATGCATCTAGATAAGTTCCTTGGGGGGTCTAGTTTCCAAAATGCGGTCACTTGTGGGGGATCTCCAATGTTTAGGCACACAGGGGCTCTCCAAACGCGACATGGTGTCCGCTAACAATTGGAGCTAATTTTCCATTCAAAAAGTCAAATGGCGCGCCTTCCCTTCCGAGCCCTGCCGTGTGCCCAAACAGTGGTTTACCCCCACATATGAGGTATCGGCGTACTCGGGAGAAATTGCCCAACAAATTTTATGATCCATTTTATCCTATTGCCCATGTGAAAATGAAAAAATTGAGGCGAAAAGAATTTTTTTGTGAAAAAAAAGTACTTTTTCATTTTTACAGATCAATTTGTGAAGCACCTGAGCGTTTAAAGTGCTCACTAGGCATCTAGATAAGTTCCTTAAGGGGTCTAGTTTCCAAAATGGGGTCACTTGTGGGGGAGCGCCAAAGTTTAGGCACACAGGGGCTCTCCAAACGCGACATGGTGTCCGCTAACGATGGAGATAATTTTTCATTCAAAAAGTCAAATGGCGCTCCTTCCCTTCCGAGCCTTGCCATGTGCCCAAACAGTGGTTTACCCCCACATGTGAGGTATCGGTGTACTCAGGAGAATTTTCCCAACAAATTTTAGGATCCATTTTATCCTGTTGCCCATGTGAAAATGAAAAAAGTGAGGCGAAAAGAATTTTTTTGTGAAAAAAAAGTACTTTTTCATTTTTACGGATCAATTTGTAAAGCACCTGGGGGTTCAAAGTGCTCACTATGCATCTAGATAAGTTCCTTGGGGCGTCTAGTTTCCAAAATGGGGTCACTTGTGGGGGAGCTCCAATTTTTAGGCACGCAGGGGCTCTCCAAACGTGACATGGTGTCCGCTAAAGAGTGGAGCCAATTTTTCATTCAAAAAGTCAAATGGCGCTCATTCCATTCCAAGCCCTGCCGTGCGCCCAAACAGTGGTTTACCCCCACATATGAGGTATCAGCGTACTCAGGACAAATTGGACAACAACTTTCGTGGTTCAGTTTCTCCTTTTACCATTGGGAAAATAAAAAAATTGTTGCTAAAATAAAATTTTTGTGACTAAAAAGTTAAATGTTCATTTTTTCCTTCCATGTTGCTTCTGCTGCTGTGAAGTACCTGAAGGGTTAATAAACTTCTTGAATGTGGTTTTGAGTACGTTGAGGGGTGCATTTTTTAGAATGGTGTCACTTTTGGGTATTTTCAGCCATATAGACCCCTCAAACTGACTTCAAATGTGAGGTGGTCCCTAAAAAAATGGTTTTGTAAATTTCGTTGTAAAAATGAGAAATCGCTGGTCAAATTTTAACCCTTATAACTTCCTAGCAAAAAAAAATGTTGTTTCCAAAATTGTGCTGATGTAAAGTAAACATGTGGGAAATGTTATTTATTAACTATTTTGTGTCACATATCTCTCTGGTTTAACAGAATAAAAATTCAAAATGTGAAAATTGCTAAATTTTGAACATTTTTGCCAAATTTCCGTTTTTATCACAAATAAACGCATAATTTATTGACCTAAATTTACCACTAACATGAAGCCCAATATGTCACAAAAAAACAATCTCAGAACCGCTAGGATCCGTTGAAGCGTTCCTGAGTTATTACCTCATAAATGGACACTGGTCAGAATTGCAAAAAACGGCAAGGTCTTTAAGGTCAAAATAGGCTGGGTAATGAAGGGGTTAAGGGGGTTAGTAATTTTGTGAATGTATCTAATCCCCAGGCGAGCTAGTGCCGACACTGGCACCAGAGAGGACTACAAGCATTATTATTTTACAAGGGTGAAACATAAGTAATGAGCAATGGACAACCTTTTTAATCTGTATATTTGTTAATGTTTGCTCTTCAAACGCCTTTATCTATACGACCCAGCTTACGTTAAAGCGTTTTAAAAACGTCATTAATATCGTACCTTACAAAGTACACACTTCAAAGAAAAATTTAAAGAAAACATTTGTTTAATCCCACGTGCAACTGTTCACTCTTCATTTTTATTGTTTCCCTTTTGCTTTTTATGTGCATTTTACAAAATTAAAATTATAGAGAAAAATGTACAGTTTATGAAGTCATAAAAAATGTAATATCTTAATCTCTCCATTACAGAAAATAAAGACAGCATAAGAAAAAGTTAAAAACAATACATAAGGTAAAAAAAAATGATAGTAAAAAGTACAGACTGAACTCTTCATGGGAATAACAACAGAATGTCAACTAGCAATGTAAAGTATTACATTCCAACATCTGTATATGCAGATGTCTTAGACATCTTCCATCGGAAAAAAAAAGTTGTGTTTCATATCGAGCATTGAATTTGCAAAATACAAGATGTTTAGATTAGTACGATGAAGAAATTTACATTGCAGTTCATGTTGTATTTGGACTCCATGGCTGCACCTTTACAAGCGGCGCTTGTGTTACAGCAAACATTATGCTTACAGCGCATTTGTTCATTATAACATTTTACTACATGAGCTTATTTAGATGGCTGCGATTCAAGTCCCATAAATATTCACATGACATATAATTTCATTGGATTAAACAGAAGATTCATTGCAGTAGCTGAAGATTGTGTTTCGGAGTTCTTCGGTTTTCGGGCTCTTGTAGAAGCCTGCACACACCACCTGCTGCTCTAGGAATTTACTATCCTTATTAAATCATGTTTTCGTGAAAATGAAATTAGTTCGGTTGTGAAACTATTTGTATCTTGGCTTTGTTAATATCATGCAAATCCAGGATGAGCAATTTCTTTGAGAAGCCTATAAGTGCAGATGATCTCCCAATTGTGATTCTCCAAAACCGATTGAGAGTAGGGATAATTAGAGAAAGCTTATTTATCCAAGGTATCAAGAGCATTTTCTACCGTATCTCGAAAGCATGCACTCTTATGAAAATGTAGAAAAAAAGATATACAAAATGATTTTGTATTATTCTTTTTAAAAATCGTAATTTACTACAGTTTTTAACCCCTTCCCGCAGAATGACATTACTGTATGTCAAGATTGCAGGTGATTTCACAAAATCAGATGTACAGTTATGTTAGAGAGATGGCATAGGCTCAGAAGTGTGGCCTGTGCCGTCCACATCAAGAGCAAGGTGTTATACACAATCGAGTCCCCGTTTTGTTTATGTTGAAACTTGATTTAGCTCTAATCCCACCACCATAACCCATCATGGATAAGACCCTATTCTGCAACTATTTTCTATTATCAAATGATCAATTTGCACAAAATATCTGGATAATGAAAACCCTGTGAACATTGTAGAGCAAACTTAAAAAAAATATGAAAATGTAAAGAAATGTGAAAATGGTACAAAGTCATAATACATTTGGCACAAACATAAAAATGTGTAAATAACAAACTTTTAAAATGAAAAGGTACGAAAAGAAGGATACATTGGGAAAAAAAATTGTAGTGAAATCTAAAATTTTACCAAAATATGTATTCTGTAGAATGCAGATTTTTGGGGGAAATGCGAGGTTAGCAGAATGGCAGCCATCTGGCCACCATTTTTATTGAATCATAGAGTGCTGGCAAAAGGTTAAAAAAATAAATAAACCATCCTGACCTCACTTCTCACCTCTACTGTTCACTGTCCCCCGTATGGTCCTAAGTATCTCTTTTTATCGATGTTGTGTGCTAAAATCCTCAAACATATTCACGTTAGTCCAGGACTTCATGCCGTACGTAGGCCTAGGATGTCCTTGCACCTGCACAAGAATGTATTCCTGGAAGCCCTGGACTAGAGTGTGAAGCATAAGGTCACAGTGCCTGTTGTGAAATCACTTTAGGATGGGTCTTCTGGCAGCAATTAGGCCTGAGATGCCTTTGAGCATGTGCATTGTAAGATTACATGCTCAAAGGCTCAGATCTCATCTCTCGAGATCTTGGTCCTGAGATCACCATCTATGCATGTGCAGCGCCCAGCAGCGGCCATATTCCCAGAGTCCACTGCACACGCACAGGGAACCATGGAATTACCGGGGCTCTGGCCTGTCGCAAAATGTCTGCATATCCCCGGGCAGCGCCGGACACCCACACAGCGCCGCTGGGCACCGGAGACACCCGCAGCACCAGCCAGAAACCGCCGGGCACCCAGAGACACCCGGCAGCAGCACCAGACATGCACCAGTACAAGACCCCCGAAGCAGCACAAGACCCCTGCACCAGCGCACCACACATCGGAGCCCCCCTCATCCTAGCCTGCGGCCTGCAGCATCACCCCACTCCTGCCTCCTCCAGCAGGACCCCGCTTCACCACACCCACCACCCCAGGTAAGCAATAAGACGCATTGATTATAAGAAGCACCACCATTTTATTAAAACATATTTTTTTCTTATTTTTCTCCTCAAAATTTGGGGTGTGTCTTATAATCCAGAGCGTCTTATAATCCGAAATATACAGTACTTTGACTGAAAAAGATAAAATGGTTTGTTATGTGAATGGAAAAATGATGGGAAAAAATACCTTACAGAATTGAACAAAATACAAAATTGCAATTCGCACAATGCACATTGATTATAATTATTTGTATTATATCTTTTTTCTACTTTCTCATTTTTTGGGTGAAGGAAGAAAAAAGATCAAATGAGTTAATATATGAAGAAAAATATAATAAAAAATACTAACAAAGTCCAAAATAAAAAAACATTCATTGATGCACATATGTTTCTATTTTTTGCCCAGCATCATTAACTAAAAAGAAAAATGAATCCCTGATAATATGGTGACCACCATGAGATCTAATCAGCAGCCGCATGGGTAAAAAGGGACAGTGGGTTATTAACTTGTGCACATTACATGATAATAATGATTTCCCCCATTAGCCATCTGCACACTTGCTTCTAGGCACAAAGGCCAATTAGCATCTTGCAGACAACAAATTCTTAGAAATATAAAAAAAGATCCTTCAGACAAATATATTTACAGCATACAAGTGATAAAGAATTACAGGGCCCTGTGAAAGGGAAGCAAAACTTAATTATATGACTTTGAAAACATGCCAAGTTTACATCTGCTGAGTCTATAATGTAATTGTGCAATTATTACATTAGATTCATCAGATCTCAGAACTATCCATAGTAGGAACTTGTAAACTCATAATTTCCATATAACAAATATGTATGTGAGTATCTCTAATACTTGGTAAGGAGTAGAAATCAGTGGATCCATCCACAGGGGATCAAGTTCTAGTCCAAGCTAGTGAAATTCGTGGATTCACCTAAATTCGAACATTTAACCCCGTAATGACCGCCAATACGTCTTTTAACTGACCTGAGATATAAGAGAATAGCCTCCCCATACAGCTGATAATCCAGCAGCTGTCAGCTGTACACTGTAGCTGACACCTTGCTGCATCAGCCATGATCAGTGTTTGCACCGTCCAAATCTGTTTAACCCCTTAGATGCTGCTGTCAATAGTGACTACATCATGTAAATGGTTAACAGAGTGTGGGGGCTTCCTCTTTATCCCAATCGGTGCCATCAGATCATGATTGTGTGGTCCTGATGTTTGCGATGGCAATTCATGGCCGAATAGCGGCCTTAGAGCCTGATGGCTGTTGTAACCTGTTCTGAAGTTACGGCATTTAGGTGGTAAAAATACACATTTTCATTTCTGTCATGTCACTTTGCATTAATTTATGAAAATCACCTGAAGGGTTAATAAACTACCTGACTGCAGTTTCCAATATGTCATGGGCTGCTGATTTTAAAATGGTATCACTTTTGGGGGTTTCCCAATATATGGGACCCCTAAAGGCACTTCAAACATGGATAGGTCCCTAAAAAAAGAAATTTTGAAAAAATGAAAAATTACTGCTACATTTTTAAACCTCCTAAAATGCTAACAAAATAAAAGAACATTTTACCAATGGTGCTCATGTAAAGCAGACATGTGGGAAATGTTATTTATTAATGTTTTGCTGTGGTATGACTATCTGGATTAAAGGGATAATCATTCAAAGTTTGAAAATTGCTAATTTTTTTACATTTTTCTCAAATTTCTGATGTTTTTATAAACAAACCAAAACATATCGACCTAAATTTACCATTATCATAAAGTATAATGTAATGTGTTTGTGTCATGGAAAAACAATCTCTGCGTTCCAGAGTTATTACCACATAAAGTGACATTGGTCAGATTTAAAAAATGTGGCCCGTCACAAAGGGGTTAAAAAAACTTGCCTTTTACCAGTGTAAGGAGGTGGCGGGGACCCTCATCTACCGTCTCTCCCCTTAATGATGTTCACCTGTGTCACTTGAGGCACCCTGACGTTTTAGTAATGTTTTGCTATTGTGTGCACTGTAATGTATTTGTCATGTATTGTAATGTGATGTAATGTGCTTTGGCTTAGGGATAGATTAGTAAGTAGTGCAGGTCCATAGGGGGATTAGAATAGAGGGGGTAAAGTAGACATAGAGCATAGAATAGATAGAAGTATTAGTTACCTATAGGCAGCATAGGGGTTAAGTAGATGGGAGCAGCACAGAGCAGGGAAATATAGGACAGATACTTCCTGGTTCTGTCAAACGCCCAGGCAGCTTGCCCAAGGGCAAGGTGCAGCAGTAAGCGTGAACAGTTGGACAGCCATGGGGATAGAGCTGCTATGGCAGGAAGGGACCCCAGGCTGGGAGTCATGCAGGTGGTCACCAGCAAGAATAGAGGCCACCCCAAAGAGGATCCAGGGTCTAAGACCAGGGCAGGAGGAGCTGAGATGGCGATCCTAGCATCTTTCCCAATTGGAACCGGAACTGGGACTGGTAGGAAACTGGTGGGCCTGGAGCACGAGTGGGGCAGAAATTGCCCGGAAGAGGGAAAGGGATTGTCCAGTAGTGGGTCAGAGATTGACCAAGAGTGAGACAGAGGCTGCAAGGATATAGGCAGAGATGACAGGAAGAATGTCTAGTAAAGTTAAGCTGTTGGAAAAAGACCTTGTCTCTGAAGTGATTTGATGAGCTCATGACAGCAGCTGAGGGGAATCTGACCTCCTGTGAGTGTGCTGTGGTGCATGCTGCACATGGAGCACAAGAGACTTTATTTATCATTTTATGTACAAGGTGCCAGGGTGCTCACTGACTAATGCTTAGTGAACTCGCCCACGACTACCACCCCGTGCCTCCTTGTTACACTATAGCCCACACTGCTGAAGCATCAATGTACAGGCTCATTTTGTGTTGCCGTGCAGATCTCCCATAATGCTGTTGTAGAGGTGGAGAATAGTTTGTGCACCCTCTCTGAAGACCCCTGTATTTTAATGTTATGCAAAATGTATGTTTAATTCTCCTCGAGGCTGCAGTTCCTTTTAGTCAATAGTGACACAGTTAACTGAGTTCCTGTTGGGTAGGAAGTCTTTAATAGGCAAGAGAGATGAAAGGACATGCTCAAAGAAAGACTATCATCATTAGGTGTGTGTGTGAGAAGAGACAAGAAAAAGGGAGCAAGTTTCAGCAAGAGATCTTCAATTGTGCCAGTTCCTCATGAAACTTTCCTCAGGAAAGTTTGGGGAACATAACTGCTGGAAAAGATAAAGGAAGCAGTGGTGTTAAATAGACCAAATTTGTCATGTTCAAGAATAAGTGGCCGGAGTGAATCATAGTGTTAATACATTTCGTGAAACTAGGCAGCCTTGGATCCACTTTCGATCCCAACCATCGCACTACTTAATAATCTCATCCTAACTAAATCTTGATATCACTAGAGGTTCTTTACTCCCCCCTTCCACTTCCACTCCCTCCCTCTCCTCCGCCTTTACCCTCCTCTCTTCCTTTATCCCTTACTTCCGTTTGTTACTTTACACTTATTACCTCTTTATCTTTAGGTTTTGTTCACAGAAAGTAAATAATGATGATGTAAGGTTTTCTAGAAGTGGCACTCCCATGACAGCACAAGACTATCCCAATATATGAGGATATGCATTGGAAGGCTAGCGTCTTTACGAAACTTTTCACTCTATTGCTGTCACTGAACTTTCCTATATCTGAGGCACAACAAATCTTTATGTCGCCAAGATGGAACTGGAGTGTTTGTTGTGCACCACTGCAAAGTTTACCCTTTACATGTATTATCTCTTTACTTGTTGGTTATGGTATTTGATTATGTATATACTTTTTCATTGGCAATAAAAAGAACAAAGAAAGAAAGAAAGGTGCATGGCTATGTAGCAGTGGAGAGAGGACGCACCCTCAGAGAGCTCCTGGAATCCTGATCTTATCCTGCCATTAAGACCCCTTTTGAATAAGTTATACCTGCCGGTATTAGAGCCCCTGGACCTTGGGAGGCTTGTGACCTCTGCAGAAGGGTGCTGCGAGGTACTGGGACGTCAGGAGTCAAGGAGACCTGGATGAACAGCGGGATCCACGTGTGGTGGCAGCCATTTTCTAAAGTGCCCGCTCCGATGGGACAGGACACGTCGCCAACCTCTATCAGCGGTGGGACTCCCCCCTTGGACTCCGGGAGTCTCCTGACACCTGCGGGTGAGTGCACCTGGAGTCAGAAGACTTGGGTGGGTAGCGGTGCCTGTGTGGGACAGCGGCCATTTCTAAAGCGTGCGCTCTGACAGGAGGAGAAACGATGTTATTTGCCATCCTTGCGGTGCTGCTCAGGAGGTGAGCATACATCCTGAGACAATAAGGGGACGGGCGGTGTGTGCTCTGGAAGAGCTCCCCTATTAGATAAACACTTAATCTGCCAGTGCCATTACTTTGGAGGGCTTAACCCCCTCCCTGCTGCTGCCCTGTGGGGACTGTGAGCCCGCTCTGATGCACAGATCCCTGGTGAAGACTTAAAGCTGCTACATTTATAATTCTCAACATCCCATCTGTTCAGAGTCACTTTAGGATATAAACTCGGCATTTAACCCTGCTGTGTCCGCGACTGGAACAATTGTAATCATCTTGTGGTACCTTGATGCTGTTAGCCATGCACCATTCCAAGGGAGCAAGAGCTGCTGACAAATTAAAAAAGTATGCCAGGGATGATCCCCCAGATAGTGTACGAACTCTTAGAAATAACCCCTCACAGTCTCAGCATAAAAACCGCCTCTCTGATAGTAATGAGGATGGTGAACAAGACGAATTGACTCTTAAACAGGCATCTGAGCAATTAATGCAGGCTATATCCCTAACTAGATCATCTCTTACTGAAAAAATAGAGGATGTGCACACTGAGGTGGGTCGTCTGCGGCATGATATGCAGGCCATGAGGGGGCGTATTACAGAGGTGGAAACAAGAGTGTCTCATATACAGTACAGACCAAAAGTTTGGACACACCTTCTCATTTAAAGATTTTTCTGTATTTTCATGACTATGAAAATTGTAAATTCACACTGAAGGCATCAAAACTATGAATTAACACAATACTTAACAAAAAAGTGTGAAACAACTGAAATTATGTCTTATATTCTAGGTTCTTCAAAGTAGCCACCTTTTGCTTTGATGACTGCTTTGCACACTCTTGGCATTTTCTTGATGAGCTTCAAGAGGTAGTCACCGGAAATGGTTTTCATTTCACAGGTGTGCCCTGTCAGGTTTAATAAGTGTGATTTCTTGCTTTATAAATGGGGTTGGGACCATCAGTTGTGTTGTGCAGAAGTCTGGTGGATACACAGCTGATAGTCATACTGAATAGTCTGTTAGAATTTGTATTATGGCAAGAAAAAAGCAGCTAAGTAAAGAAAAATGAATGGCCATCATTTCTTTAAGAAATGAAGGTCAGTCTGTCTGAAAAATTGGGAAAACTTTGAAAGTGTCCCCAAGTGCAGTTGCAAAAACGATCAAGCCTTACAAATAAACTGGCTCACATGAGGACCGCCCAAGGAAAGGAAGACCAAGAGCCACCTCTGCTTCTGAGGATAAGTTTATCTGAGTCACCAGCCTCAAAAATCGCAGGTTAACAGCAGCTCAGATTATAGACTAGGTCAATGCCACAAAGAGTTCTAACAGCAGACACATCTCTACAACAACTGTTAAGAGGAGATTTTGTGCAGCAGGCCTTCATGGTAAAAAAGCTGCTAGGAAACCACTGCTAAGGACAGGCAACAAACAGAAGAGACTTGTTTGGGCTAAAGAACACAAGAAATGGACATTAGACCAGTCCAAATTTGAGATCTTTGGTTCCAACCATCGTGTCTTTGTGCGATGCAGAAAAGGTGAACAGATGGACTCTACATGCCTGATTCCCACCGTGAAGCATGGAAGAAGAGGTGTGATGGTGTGGGGGTGCTTTACTGGTGACATTGTTTGGGATTTATTCAAAATTGAAGGCATACTGAACCAGCGTCGCTACCACAGCATCTTGCAGCGGCATGCTGTTCTTTCCGGTTTGCGTTTAGTTGGACCATCATTTATTTTTCAACAGGACAATGACCCCAAACACACCTCCAGGCTGTGTAAGGGCTATTTGACCAAGAAGGAGAGTGATGGGGTGCTACACCAGATGGCCTGGCTTCATCAGTCTCCAGGGGTGAGCTGGACTGCAGAGTGAAGGCAAAAGGGCCAACAAGTGCTAAACATCTCTGGAAACTCCTTCAAGACTGTTGGTAGACCATTTCCAGTGACTACCTCTTGAAGCTCATCAAGAGAATGCCAAGAGTGTGCAAAGCAGTCATCAAAGCAAAAGGTGGCTACTTTGAAGAACCTAGAATATAAGACATATTTTCAGTTGTTTCACACTTTTTTGTTAAGTATATAATTCCACATGTGTTAATTCATAGTTTTGATGCCTTCAGTGTGAATTTACAATTATCATAGTCATGAAAATACAGAAAAATCTTTAAATGAGAAGGTGTGTCCAAACGTTTGGTCTGTACTGTAGAAGATACCATCACTCCCATGGAGGCTAAACTGACGAAAGTGGCTGGCTCTATAAACACCTGGAATCAAAAGGCAGACGATTTGGAGAACAGACTATGCCAAAATAACATCCGAATTATTGGTCTGCCGGAACGTTCAGAGGGTCAGCAACCTGAGCAATTTCTAGAAGACTGGCTCATGGCCTCTCTGGGGGATAAATTTTCCTCAACATTCTTGGTGGATAGGGCCCACAGGATCCATACAAGACCTCTCCCCTCTGGAACTCCACCTCGACCTTTTCTGGCACGTCTCCTTAACTGTAGGGATAGAGATGCTATTCTTCATTTGGCACGGCAAAAAGGCCCTATCATATTCAACAATGCTACAATTTTGATTTTTTTTTTTTGTGGACTTTTCAATGGAGCACCAAAAACAGCGGGCACGGTTTATGGAAATCAAGAAGCAACTTAGAGACAAAAATGTCATCTACTCTATGCTTATCCAGCTCGACTCCGAATTGTCCATGAAGCTTCTTCCATATTCTTTACAGACCCAGCGGAAGTAACTGAATGGTTACAGTCCCATAAGGTATCTAATGCAAAAGAATCCTAATATACTCATAATCCAACAAAATCTTTCTTGTCTAATGGCTATACAAGCGCAGCTCTCTCTACCGGCACCGAGTTCATCAACAATACTGGACGCTGGATTCAGTGAGGGTATCCCCTTTTCTATTTGATTGTAGGCGTACAGGACTTCACTCCTATAATGTTCGGTTTTTGCTCTGTTTTGTTCTTTATATTAGTTTTGTGTGTTATGTGTGTGTAAAGTCGCCGCCAACAGCATTTTTGTGCTCTGTGTGATGTCTCTGAACTTTGCCCGAGTAATAATGCACATGATTCCTTCTTTTAAATATAAGTATGGGATCTGAGATTATATGTATGACCTGGAATGTACGGGGTATAAAATCTCCTCAGAAGAAAATTAAGGTATTTTCACAGATTAAACGTTATCATCCCCACGTTGTAGCGCTAGTGGAGACACACCTGACTAGGGATACAGCCCAATGTGTGCAAAAGCCATGGGTACAGTGGTTTATCCACGCATTCCATTCTAGCTATTCGAGAGGGGTTTCCCTGTTAATACATAGAGATGTCAGATGGGAAGCCAGGGTGGCTCGGAGGGATCCTGAGGGTCGCTTTGTTTTTGTGCATGCATTAATCAACTCCCATGAGTATGTGATATTATGTGTCTATAATCCTCCCCCGGCTAACACATCGGTTCTTTGTATGAGAATGAGTTTCTCCTTAAATTATCCAGATGCAAGTGTTATTTGTATGGGAGATTTTAATTTAGTCATGGATAATCACCTTGATAGACTGAGAATGGATGACGCGATATCTGGGGAACCCCTGTCTCAAGCTCTGTCCCAACTGGCACTATTTATGGGAGGTAGCGATGGTTGGATTTATGGAGAATACATCACCCCGAGACTAAGGGATATACTTGCCACTCATCCACTAGGCGGTCTCTATCTCATATAGACTTTATATTCGGATCCAGTGGGTTGGCATTGTGGGTGGACAGTGTTGAACATGGCAATAGGGGGATCTCGGACCATAGTCCAGTTATTCGGAAACTTAAATATGGGAAATCAAATAATTGTATGTTCTGGAAATTGAATACATTCTGGCTGAAACTAATAGATTCTAATGATAGGACGGTTGATCAGTTGAACTGTTTCACCACAGCTCACCCAGAGCGCGGGAATACCAGTCGATTTTGGGACACACTAAAGGCATACTTAAGGGGATGCTTGTCTTCTACAATTTCTTATATCAAAAAAGTGACCACGAAAGAGGATAATGTGATAAAACAACGGTTGAAAGACTCGGAGGCTGCATATATATCTAATCAAACTAATGGTAATAGGGTTGAATGGCTAGCTTCTCAAAGGTTATATACTCAGCATGCAGACACTAAGTCTAAACGTAAGTTATTCTTTACTCGTCAATCCTATTTTGAACTGGGAAATCAAGCAAGTAAATTTTTGGCTTTCTTAGTGCGTCAACAATCAACATAATACTTCTAACACAATACTGCAGATTCGTGCACCAGACGGCTCATTAGTATCTTCGACTGATGAAATACTCCATTGTTTTCATGATTACTATAAGTTGTTATATAAATCTAGTAGCGGCCTTGATATTTTTTAATGTTTTGATTATCTATCAGATGTAACATTTCCCACATTGAGTTCAGCCCAATGGGCCTTTATGGATGCTGAGTTTACCCTGGAGGAGACAGAGTATGCTATGGCGGACATGGCCTCTGGGAAGGCCCCTGAACCAGATGGGTTTCCCATTGAGCTATAAAGGAAATATCGAGGTATGCTAGCACCACTCCTATTAAAGGTGTTTCGGAGGGTTTGGGAGGCAGGATCTATGCCTGAAACATTTTATGAGGCAAACATTATTATGATCAGGAAAGAGGGGAAGGACCCTTTGGAATGTGGATCTTATTGCCTCATATCACTAGTAAACGTAGATGATAAAATTTTCACTAAAATCTTGGCCACTAGACTGAACTTGATCATATTAGATCTTATACACCCAGACCAAACTGGTTTTATGCCTGGTAAAAGTACTTCTATCAATATTAGGCGGGTTCAGCCAGTGATTCAATATAGCTCTCTGCAATCAGATAATACCTGGGCACTGGCATCGCTCGACGTGGCCAAGGCTTTTGACTCCCTTGAGTGGCCCTTTCTGTCTGCATGCTTGCAAAAGTATGGATTTGGGGATAAATTCTTAAGATGGATTGGTATATTGTATATGAAACCTAAGGCACGTATTATTGTAAATAATTCCATTTCTCAGCCCTTTTCATTACACAGGGGAACTCGTCAGGGGTGTCCCCTCTCCCTGGCTCTTTTCGCCCTGGCGATAGAGGCATTGGCAATACACATAAGGTCTTCCACTGACATTATGAGAATAGATATAGCAGGTCGTGTAGACACCATTGGTCTTTATGCTGATGACATGATGATATTTACAGTATAGATAGAGCAGAGGAAACACTACCACAAGTAATAGTCACTATACATAAATTTAGTAAGTTCTCCGGCCTATATATAAACTGGGACAAATCTACTCTATTACCTCTTTCTCATACCCAATGCCCCATCTTGATACTCTCTCATTGCTGCCTATTGTCTCTAATTTCAAATATCTAGGCATCCACATGTCTCAACATAGTCAATTTGATTTACAACTTAATATCTGCCCATTACTAGATTTGGTCAATTCTAAATTCGTAACTTGGAATAAACTCCCGCTCTCTGTTGCTGGTCGTATTAATCTAATTAAAATGATATTGCTCCCCAAACTCAGCTACTGCCTTCAACACAGTGCTGTGCCAATACCTAAATCCTTTTTTGCGAATCTAAACTTCCAAATTACGTCCTTTAGATGGGGAAAGCTAGGCCCAAACTCAAGCTATCTTCTCTACAAAGACCAAAGCAGGGGGGTGGAGCGGCTCTACCAGATTTTTACTTATATTACTTGGCTGGGCAAGCTAAGGCAATAAATGGATGCCCAATAATTCTCTTCCTAACTCTGAGAGCCATCTGCTCCATTCTGCCCGGATTGATTGCCCACTGAGTTTTTTGGAACTGGAAAGAGTTAGTGTCCCTCGTTTGTTGCCTTTACTTCGGCTGGCACGTTCAATTTG
Source organism: Ranitomeya imitator (assembly GCF_032444005.1). NCBI lineage: Eukaryota > Metazoa > Chordata > Amphibia > Anura > Dendrobatidae > Ranitomeya > Ranitomeya imitator. The sequence goes on along the minus strand of NC_091286.1, from coordinate 60,504,112 downwards.
GAGGCAAATTAAAAAAGTCATTAGATTTGTAGATATTGTGGCTGAAATGCCCTTGTGGAAAAATAATTATTTTCCAGTACTGTTGAACCACCTATCCACTGACTTTTGGATCTCACATGGTGTCTTCTCGGTAGGCGATCTACATAACCAGGGGACCTTTATGTCTTTTGAACAATTACAGAATAAATGTGATATCCCGAGATCTCAATTCTTCCATTATTTACAGCTAAGATCAGCCTTTCAATCACACATGAGGAATATGGATACAGGTCGAGCTATCTCATCTCTACCTTTAATAGGAATTTTCATCTCGCAAGGTCCTCAAGGCCTTATCTCCTCTTTATATACCGATCTGCTGTCTGTGGGAGTTGAGTCTACTATACAATCCATTAAGGGGAAATGGGAGGGACTTCTTCCTGATATGCTAGGAGATGAATGGGAAGATATCCTAGAATGTCCAACTGGGGTATCCCCATCAATTAACAACAGGATGACCCAGTTGTATATAATATATCAATCCTATTTGATAGCGACGCGGCTTTTTAAAATGGGTCGTCTCCACTCACCAGAATGTTTGCGATGTCCCTCATTAGATGCAGATTTTATGCATCTGATATGGAAATGCCCTATTACTTTTCATTACTGGAAAGAGGTGACAACATTATTAACATCTCTGTTGTCAATTCCTGTCCCTCTTGAGTCATTGACGTGCTTACTCGAGGTGTGGAATGCGGAGACCTGGGACCATTATATTGGGATTTTTCTATGAGAGACACTCTTTATGGCACGGAAGGTATTGGCGCTACGGTGCATGGATGGTTGTTGCCCATCTCTCAGAGCTTGGATTGAATTGGTGAATTCGGTTATCCCGTATGAACGTACATTGTATCAAATAGAGGATGTCCACGCAAATTTGAGAAGATCTGGGGTAGATGGAACTCCTTTTACCTTACTCTATAGATCCATGCTAATTAGATATCAGTGCAGGAAGCTGGGTTTATGGTTTTGGGGGCATCACATGAAGGAAGAGAAATCCCTTATACTGTTTCACAAGAGTGCTGCTAGGGTACAGTGGTCACAACAAAACATTTTGACCCATGGAGCCCTGTACCAGGTAAATGAAATCACCTAATTTGTCCGGTTGTTGTTCATCTGTAACCTTCACCAAAAGGATTGCACCGCCTTCAAGGACCAATAAGATTTCATTAATTAATTTCATAAACTTGCCTGGCTTCCTCATTGTGGGTTTAAAGGGGTATGGTGCCACACAAATTGTATCAAAGCTAAACCTGAAGGTGTCCACAGCAGCAGTACAATCACAAATAGCCAAACAGGACCTCCATTTTCATGCAGCGTGCTGAGGTGAGGAATTCAATAAGGCCAGGAATCTTTAAGCTTGCACGTTCTGGTCTTCGCTAACAGGCCATCAGTCTTGTCATGCTACTAAGTCTTCTGCAACTCTAGGCCTCTTGACATCATTATGTCATGACCTGACACACATCATGGCATTGTGAGGCATAACATGCATTAAAAGCATCGAGAACATAACTGGACTTATGTCGTGTGAAGAAGATTGGTGGTCTGAAAGTGAAAACCAGACAAGAATGGTCAAGAAGTGAGCTATTTTGAGATGGTGTTTGGTGGAGAGGGATAAATTTGTGTATCTGAATGCCTGACGCAAGTAACATATGCATTGCACCGATGGCAGCACTACTAGGAGAAAGCAGTAATTGAGCAAAAAAGGAAATAAATTCAGAGCTTAATTAAAGCAAGAAGATAAAGCAGTCAACTTTGGGTAAAATCAAAACCATACTCAACGGATTTAGACAGAATCAGATAGACCATTGAAGAATTAGGACAATATCTAAGACCCATTGAAAAAGCTTCTTATGCAGTGATAGCTTCTTAGTCTTCTTAGATGGCCATAAAATATGCAATGGTATGGTATGCTGCACTTTTGGTCAAGAAAGGACCTGTGCACCACCACCGTCAGAGACACTTCATTGTACTATGAGGGACCCTCTGCCATTGCCGTCGCCCAAGAGTGGGCGCACCCACCTGTCCAGGCAAACGGCACTCGGCTGATATACCAAAAACTAACAGGACTGCAGTATATCCACTTTGTAATAATTTGAATCTCACTTTTTTTTTTTGGGGGGGGAGACTAAACCAAACCTCAGGCCCTGTGCATAAAACAACACAATGTAAGTGGCAGAAAGTGGCTGGAAGATATATGAAAAAATACAAGGACTGTACTACAATTTCAATCTCCCTACAATGATCTCAGGACAAGTATGGCAGCAATAAAAAGGACTGCTGCACACAAAAGTGTGGACAAATAAACAAGATAACTGTGCAGAAAGGAGCAACAGGATTTTTGCTTTTAAAAAAGCAGTTGGTTTGCACAGCAGCGTGCAAACAGCAATGCAGCTATCAGGGAGCCTTATAAGGCAGCCTAATAAGCTACAGAGCTGATGCACAAAAATATAGCCTCCACTGTCCCTGCAAAAAAATGGTGGTGTTGGACAGTGGAAATCGCTACAGCACAAGCAGTTTGGGGGTTAATCTTCCCTCCCTAACTATATCCCTTCTTCTGATGAAGCTGCAGCAACCTCTCCCTATGCTACGATCGGCAGAAGTAAGATGGCGGTCGGCGTGCACGCCCCTCTATAGCCCCTGAGACGCCGCAGAAAGCAAGCCAATCACTGTCATGCCCTTCTCTAAGATGGTGGGGACCGAGACCTATGACATCACGCTGCCCACACTCTGCGTCCTCCTTCATTGGATGAAAAATGGCACTGAATGCTTCATACGAAACGCGACTTTGGCGACCTCATGGCCGATCCCACACCAGGATCAGGTCGGGTTTCATGCGGATTTCATTTCCGCGATTTTTGAATTTGTCCAATCCGTTTCACTCAACCCTAGTCATGACGTCATGATGTTGTGACCTTTTTGCTTGTGTACAAAGTTATCAAAAGATGCAACATAATCTTGACAGGTGTCAGCGATGAGCCAATGAGTCGGAGAGATGAATGGTGTGATGAGTATAAAGATTTTTTTTATTTTTTACATCTTACCCCAGAGCATATTAAGGAATATTAATAATAAGGGACATTAAATTAGTGTAGAGTAACTTCTTTGTGAAATTAATGAATCAAATATCCTGGGTTTAGCTCTGAGATCAATGAATTTTGAGGTTTGCTTAATGTGCTCATCTAAAATTAGTAACATAACAATACAGTATCAGTAAAGTTCATGGAATCTATAGAAATCTCATGCTCATTGTGCTTTTTTAACTCAGTGTAAACTGACCTGCTGTGCGTTTTTCAAATCAGAAACATGGCAATTTCTCTTACGAGTTTTATGTGCAGACTTATATTAGTTACCAAAAATCCACAGTTAAGAAATGCACATGCATTTTTTAGTGCATTCAATAACCCCAAGACACTAGAGAATAATCCTTAAAAAGTCAGATCTTTATTCCGTAGAATTAAAAAAATTACAATGATACGAAACAAGGCAACGTTTCAGCCATATCTGGCATTTCACAAGCCTCAAAATACATCTATAATCAGAGGCTTGAGAAAGGCCAGATATGTTAAAACATTGCTTTGTCTTCCTTGAATTCCCTTTTAATACTATGGAATAAAGACTTAACTTTTTAATAATTATCCTCTGGTGCCTCCAGACTTTTGGATAGTATACTGTTTTTGGGCCCTTCTAAGCAAACACAGAATTTATCAATGGTGCATGGGACATGGACACTGGATTAAGGCCGCCATCACACATAACGTATAAAAAAATCAGTCAGTTTTTCATGTCCGAGAATCACACAAATGTTTCCTGAACTTTGATCTGTATGTCATCCGTGTGCAATGCAAGGATGCGATTTTCTCGCATCTAAGCATCCGTGTGAAATCCATTTGGCATCTGTATGGTGAGATTTTCTTGCCGGCTTGCAAAATGGACATATAATGGATGCATGGGCTCAAATATTCGTGAAAACATATATACAGTCTATATATATATATATATATATATATATATACCGGTATATATATGTCAGTGAGCTGGGGGCAGATGTTTTTAGCCGGGGGGGCAATAACCATGGTCCCTCTCCAGGCTATTAATATCTACCCTCACTCACTGGCTTTCCCTCTCTAGCGGAGAAAATTGCGCAGGAGCCCACGTCAGTTTTTCCGTGAACTAATGCCTTAATTTAACACCTACAGCTCCAAAATTTTATACACACACACTACTAACATTATTAGTGAGGGACATATATAAATCTAACTGACATGCAATGATTTACTGTATGTAAACCATGTGTCATATCCTGTCGGGTTCTTCAATGATTTTACAGAACCCGACAATTGAATTATCGGCTAGTCTGCTATCTAGCTCTCTATGAAATATAAATATAGATATATTTGTGTGTCAATGACATATATACAGTATACTATACTATGTGAAGACATTTATTTTATCTATTCTATTGTAACCTGTCAGTGTGATTTTACTGTACACCGCACTGAATTGCCGGCTTTTCTAAAGGACACCGGTGCGTATTTCTTGCAAGTCACACTGCTGGTCCGTGTGGTGTACTAGTTTTTCTCGCACCCATAGACTTTAATTGGCTAGTCTCGGCCAATATACCGTGAAAATCGCAGCATGCTGTGATTTCTCTCGCGCATAAAATACGGCCAAGAAAAAAAATGATGATGGGAGCTGCCCCATAGATTAACATTGGTCCGAGTGCTATGCGATTTATTCTCACATAGCACTCGTCCATATTCCTCTCTAGTGTGACTCCAGCCTAAATGTGGTTTTAGTGCGACTCTGCATCATTAGCGCTTTAAAAATACATGTAATGCACATATGAAGTTTTATCAAAGACAAATACCAGGAACTATCAAAAACAACACAGCTTTATTTAAATAATAATAATAATAATAATAATAATAATCTTTATTTTTATTTAGCGCTAACATATTCCACAGCACTTTACATTTTGCACACATTATCATCACTGTCCCCGATGGGGCTCACAATCTAAATTCCCTATCAGTATGTCTTTGGAATGTGGGAGGAAACCGGAGAACCCGGAGGAAACCCACGCAAACACGTGGAGAACATACAAACTCCTTGCAGATGTTAATTATGACAAACAAAAAGCGCAATAAAAATTAATGTTAAAAACACACTCAAAACAGCATTAAAAAAAAGACTAAAAGTAACCCAATTTACCCATTAGGTGCAGAACTGGTCCAGAAAACCTGCACGTTTAAAAAAGTCAACCAAAGCTCATTGTGGGAACTTAGTGTAATTTTTTTTGTAAAATTAACTTAGAAAACAAAGAACGCTAAAGAACAAAGCAAAGCATATATTAAAAACACTTAATCAGCAGGACCGTGTATTTTTGCATGTTATTCTAGTTTGAAAATAATCTTAATATTAACCAATAAATAAAATGTATAGCTCCAGGAGAAAATTGTACAATTGGGAATAAAACTTTTGGGCTAAACAATCTAAGACTTTCTTATTATATACATATGATCATTTTTGGCTTCTAAGAGTTTTTACTTCAACATTGTAAAAAATGTAGAATTGATTATATTTTTTAAGTACGAATTTAATATACTTAAGTGTATAAAAATTTGTTTTTATTCACATTAGTCAAATATTGCACTAAGCTTTCCCCAAACCAGAATTAAAGTGGAATCATACATTTTTTTTTAGCCTAAATGTGCAGCTAACCAAAGCTAAGTAATCTTGATTTTTATACCTTGCCTAATTGGGCTACATTTAAATTTGAAATTAAACTGCAAAAATTGAAAATTGCCAAGTGGCAATTTCTGCCTCCTTTTCCTTATACAAATATTATATTTTCTGCTTTTCAGTCAGCCTAGTTTTACAAGAATGTATTACAGATCCCCCCCAAAAGTGTCTCAGCACTATCATGCATGTTTTTGCCAACAGAGGCAACTACCTGCCTGTTGTTCCATGGTGCTGGTCATTGACTGCTCTTGCCGGAGATTCAGCTGCTTTCTGTCAACAGAGCAGCGTTTTTACTTCCTGTTGACAGGGTGAGACTACTGGCATCATGCTGATTGACGGCCACTTCCCTCAATTAGGAGGCGGAGAGCAAGTTGTCAGTCAGTATAACACCAGTAGTCTCGCCCTGTCAACAGGAACAGAAACTGCGGCTCTGTTGATGTGATGTCAGAGGAAGTCTGTGACCGCTTTGTGCTGGCAGAGAATGGCGCCAGGCACAAAAGGCAGGTAGGTAGTTAGTGCTTAGTCTCGGATATACCCTTTACACTCATGGTTGGTTGACTGTGATACACATGCAAATACAGTATATTTCAATAATATGCTTACTGCCAGAGTAAAAGTTCTTTATGAATTCATTATGATTTTCTGTAAAAAATTATAAAAATACCCATGTGAATAATGCTTTTGCTAGAAAACCTTTGCTGAAAAATGCATTCAATCTATAGAATACATTGTAGACCATCTTTTTGTGTGATGAGACTTCTACAGATTCCTACTAGGCTGCTGCTCCTGAGCTCATAGTGGGCCAGAGTTCTGCTGCTTCTTGGAGTAGGGACTAGTGTTGAGCGATACCTTCTGATATTTGAAAGTATCGGTATCGGATGGGATCAGCCGATATCCAAAAAATATCGGATATCGCCGATACCGATACCTGATACCAATGCAAGTCAATGGGACACAAATATCGGAAGTGATCCTGGATGGTTCCCAGAGTCTGAAGGAGATGAAACTCTCCTTCAGGCCCTGGGATCCGTATTCATGTAAAAAATAAAGAATAAAAATAAAAAATATGGATATACTCAACCCTCCGACGAACCCTGGCTGTCACCGCTGCAAGCGTCTGCCTCCGTTCCTAAGAATGCAGTGAGTGAAGGACCTTCGATGACGTCACGGTCAGGTGACTGGTCACCTGACCGCTCACGTGAACGCGACGTCATCGAAGGTCCTTCACTCTCTGCATTCTTAGGAACGGAGGCAGACGCTTGCAGCGGTGACAGCCAGTGTTCGTCGGAGGGGTGAGTATATCCATATTTTTTATTTTTATTCTTTATTTTTTACATGAATATGGATCCCAGGGCCTGATGGAGAGTTTCCTCTCCTCCAGACCCTGGGAACCATACGCACCGCACACGCCAAAGATGACTGGGAACTTATAGGAACTTCCGATTACGATTTCCGATATCGCAAAAATATCGGAACTCGGTATCGGAATTCTGATACAGCAAATATCGTCCGATACCTGATATTTGCAGTATCGGAATGCTCAACACTATTAGGGACAGGGATATTCATGCCGGTTCCTAGTTCCAGTAACACAATGAGGAATCAATTGTTCCTGCAGCTACGATGGGGCTGATTTGTGTGGGAGGTGAAAAATCCATCTAACTCTGTTCATTTTGGGTCTGACAGCCACATTATCTTCTTACACCACCAAGTTCTCTATTAAGTGAGGAGGACCTAGTCAACTGGAAATCTTACAGGAGAAACACTGATTGAAAACAGTTCCAAAACACTGATGAACATTGGAAATTTTTTGCTGATCAAAAAAATCACTCATGTCTAAATGACGCCTAAGGCCCTGTTCACACATCAGGTTTCTTTTTGATTTGAGGAAAAAACTTTAATCTGAATTTTTTTATCTAATGCTCATTTGTTTTGGTCAGTATGTCTGTTTTTACAATCAGTTTGGTCTATTTTTCTCAAATGCAAAGGAAAAAAATCTGAAAGTTTGCTACCCATAGTTGACATCCAGGTACTGTTAATTTTTTAATGAATTCATTGACTTGAATAAGTGATTTTTTTGGCAAATCAAATCAAAATTGGTCTTATTTCTGCCTTGATTTGAAGGCTCATGATGGTCCACAAAAAATCGACATGTGAATGTTTGTATAGTCTATAATGGGAACATATTCAATCGGTTAAAAAAATGGATAGAACGCATTTGAGACTATTGGCCTAAGGCCAGGGTCACACTTGCGAGTTCAATGCGGGAAATTTTCACGAGTCTCTCGCATCAACTCCCACCACTGCTGCTGGCACTCAGACCGGAGTGTACAGCTGCATGTATGTCTATGCACCTGCACGCTCTGGTCCCGAGTGCCGGCGGCAGTGCCTGGACTTGATGCGAGAGACTCGTGGGAGTTTCTCACATTGAACTCCCAAGTGTGACCCCAGCATCAGAATTATCATGGGCTCAACAGCAACTGCTATTTTTTGAGGTGATCCACAATGCACCTTTACACTTACAGGCCCTCTAATCAAAATTTTTAGGAGTCTAGTGTAAGGCCAAATTCACAAATCCGTGTTACATATGTACACAGTGCACACCACACAGATGTGCCATGGATGGCATCTATGTGAGCTGTATAAATCATGAAACCATTTATTGTAATATGAATTTGGTATGCTAATCAGACAGAACTTGATTCCGTATTTTTTTGCAAAGCACCAGTCTGCAAAAACACAAATGTGAAAAGAGCCATGTGCTATACTTAAAAAAAAATGATATATGATGCATACAACAAAAACAGACTTGTGACTTGAATTTAGGTCTAAGGAATTCTAAGCTGTGCATGTTGTATATTTATCTTTTCGTGGGCAGGTGTAAAACAGTCAGGTCTAGCTCCTTTTCTGCCCCTGCTTATTTTTATTCCTGCTGGCACAAAACAAAGTGGGCTATTAGAGTTAGCGACCATCCTGATTGGGTACACCTTGTCACAGTGGGATGGCTTTTATGTTCTTTTTATCAAAATAGTGTCAACTAAGTGCCCTGTTGTACACATTTACTACTACTATTTATCTACTTACTGCAGGGAGTGTACTTATTGTTTTTATTATAGATTGTGTCTGTTAATGACCACAGTGTGAAAGTGGTCCTACATACTGCACTGATACCAACAGGTGTGCTGGCCCGTATTTTCAGTTTTACAAAGGAATTTTGTATTCTGAATTTATTTAGGGACCTTTGGGATGTGGTCTTGGATCTGATTTCATTTGAGTTTTTATAGAGCATTTGGATGGCTGCAGAAATGTAGGGGCCAATTATATATTTGCCGAAAACTCTATGGCTTTTAGGGGAACTCAATATTGTGGTCTGGGCCACATGGAGAAGAAAAGGAAAGAAGAAAGGAATTTTTACAATCTGAAAAGACATCACCTGTGAGTCCCTTGATTGATAGAGGGGCTGTTACCTCTATTGAAATGTCTGTTATTATCCTTGTATTAGCCATAGGATAAAAATTCTGAAATATCTGTATCCAAAATTATATTTTGTGGACCTAATCTGTTATTCTTCATGGAAATGTATGAATAGGTATGGCCTACCAGAAGACATTTTGTGCCTGAACAAACTGATTTTATGTATATGTATATGTATTTTATGCATGTAGCCATCATAAAAATGGCTACATGCAGGTCAGACCTATTCATAAATTTATAGCTAACAAAAACTGGCATAGCAAATACACATAATCAACACCTCAAGTTGCAACAAGCAAAAGGAGTAGCTCCCAAAAATCATATAAACCTACATACAATATGGAGCTCTATACTCAGGCAATAAGTATGGTGAGACGGCGTTTTTTAAAATAATCAACTAACAATTTTATTGACTCACACAGAGATACAAAAATTGGGTTCTAATAGCCCTAAGTACAAAAAGTAACGGACAAGTTGGGATGTTGGAGAAAGGAACAATCAAACAGTATACACGACAAGATGGAAACATCACTCTAGCAGACACACCAAAAAATCTGGCATAGATTATAAATAAACCTGGTCAAGCCAGATAGGACCACCCGTTATCTGTTTGACAAGAGCTGGATGAATGACCTAAGTACCTGTGGTCATCTGTCTGCACCTAACTATATAAGATTGCTAAAGTGCCGATTATAGTGCAGAGCAGCAATGGTGGGCTTATTAATTTCTTACCCATGTGGGTGAGTGGCGTATCCAAGCCGTGCAGAGCCGATGCCCCGACGCATGTTTCGCGTTGCGAGCTTCTTCGGGGGGCAGTGTGTCAAAATTTGCAGCAGGAATAATAGTTAACAATTCTTGTTTCATGGTAATAAAAGAATTTACTAAAACACATCAGAACTAATGACATGCTGAATGTCAAGGTGGTAACTCGCATGTCCTCTCAGCACCTCCCTATTCACCATTAGGGTTAGATTAGGTTTCCTGGTGTATCCCGTGCCAGCAGGTTTGTTCTGCTGGTGATCTATTTGTGCTTGTGTCTCCTGTTACTCCTGTTACTGACCTGGCTTGCCTACCCATCCTGTCTGACCTCCCTGCTCCTGAATTCAGCTATGTGTATCAAACCTGTACTGCTTGCCCTTACCTCGGATTGTCTGGCCACATCTTTGTCTTTGCTCGCATGTGCCTCATTCCATCCTCATTCCATCCTCATGCGCCATCATTCCAGGGCTGTCCTGGAATGATACTCAACACCAGAAGCTCTAGTAAAGACCCAGTAGGCACCTAGTCACACCCCTCAAGGGTAAGCAAGGTCTGTGGCAAGTGGGTCAACATCCATTGTTACACTTACCCATTCAATGTAACACTGACTTGTATATATTCTGTTACATCTGATCGGGCTGTATTCTCAGGTGTAGTCTGCAGTGAGATAATACATTGCACAACGTTAGTGTACAGTATAGTCTGACCATTATATGGTCACTGTTTGGTGATATTAATGGTTGTATTGTGCTAGAATACTGGTATGTACAATTGTTCCTGAATGTAAAAGTAAGGCTCTGATTCATCAAGTGTTTTGGCCAGAAATATGGGATAACACATTTTGATATATCACAAAATGATTTTTCAATTCTATGTTTTGCAAACATGTGGTAACATTTGATGTTTTCACACCGGTTTCGCGAAAATCTGCAAATATGGCTGGAACTGAGAAGAAAATGAGGGTGTGACACCACAACTTATTGAATTCGTGACTACCTGTGGAGTGAGATTTGTATCAAGGCACATGGAGACGCATGCCACTTTGCAGGCAAACCTGTTTCATCAGCATGCCCATTCATCAATACTGGTGTGAGATAACAGACTCTATTTTGTGTCTATGTTTTTCATCTTGTCTTATAATTCCTGTGCCGTGGTGATCAAATAAAACTGATGGGCGGGAAAGTTTCACATTTACTTTCACGTCCCTAAAGTTCTTTTTGCCAAGAAGACTCTGCTGTATTGATTTCCTGAGCGCTCTTAAAACAAATCTTATTCATTTGGAGTTCAAAAGGCATAGAAGAGATTGGATTTCACTCACACTGGTCTTTATGAATTGGGGCGTAAGTGTATAATGCGACTGCTGTATGATAAAGTTATTCTATGTTTTATTTTTATTTTCTTTCTCATGTAGATGACGTGGCATAGCTAGTTTCAATGCCTAGGTACAGACAGTGATTTCCAGACTGATCACAAGTCTCCTGACCTGAACTAAGCTGCCATATACAGCTCTGGCAAAAATTAAGAGACCACCACATCAAATCTCTATCATGGGCAGCCCAATCTCCAGACCTGAACCCCACTGAAAACCTCTGGAATCTAATCAAGAGGAAGATGGATAGTCACAAGCCATCAAACAAAGAAGAACTGCTTAAATTTTTGCACCAGGCGCAGTGTGAAAGACTGGTGGAAAGCATGCCAAGACGCTTAAAAACTGTGATTAAAAATCATGGTTATTCCACAATATTTTGATTTCTGAACTCTTCCTGAGTTAAAACATTAGTATTGTTGTTTCTAAATGATTATGAGCTTGTTTTCTTTGCATTATTTGAGGTCTGAAAGCACTGGGTACTTTTAAATTTTGACCATTTCTCCTTTTCAGAAAAAAACAAAACAAATTTATTGCTTGGAAATATGGAGACATGTGGTCAAAAGTTTATAGACGAAAAGAAAAATTAGCATTTTACTCAAAAATATACCTATAAAGAGAAAAATCAGACAAACTGAAAATTTTGCAGTGGTCTCTTAATTTTTGCCAGAGCTGTATATGCTTATGAGGCTGTTGAGATCCGGTCAGTAGATCAGTGGCCGGTTTATAAATGAAGCTCTGTACACAGACTTTGAAACTCAGACTCATGAAGCCAGTCTTACATAAAAGTGGTGTGAGAGTTTAGGGGCTTGACCAAGCTATTTTTCATCGCTATAAGGGATTGAGCATTATTGAGGTAGGCTACTGAGTTCTGTGTGCCAGGCCTGACTGTTAGTACCATTTTGGCCCTGTTGATGATGTATTCTAAGGGATTTATATCTATCCTCTGAATCGTGGTGAGGTGAGTACGCATGCATGGAGTTTTCCATCAATTTGTATTAGAGTTTCGAAAAATCACCTCTCCATTCCAAACTGCAAAGGTCAGAGCCCTGTTCTCCAGTGAAGGGACCTGCATCTGTTAAACATTTAAGACGTACCCTGAGATAGGAGCACCCTCTAAAGAGCTTGTCTTCTTTGTAATTCAAAAGTCTTGCTTGCAGTGAAGAGAAAAGAATAGATCCAGCTTAGGCTACGTTCACATTAGCGTTGTGCGGGGCAGCGTCGGCGACGCAATGCACAACGCCAAAAAAACTGCATCATGCAGCGTCCTCTGCGCCCTGACAGTTGCGCCAAAATGACGCATGCGTCACAAAACGCAAGACAGCGCATGTCCATGCGCCCCCATGTTAAATATATGGGCGCATGACGCATGCGTGGCCGCGGCTGCGCCCGAAGCTGCCCCGCACGACGCTAATGTGAACGTAGCCTTACATGTTAGAGCCGGGAGTTCACATTTGACCAGTCATGTTACATTACATGCCAGACATTCCAATTAATGGATTTTCCTTATTATTATTATTATTATTATACATTTTTTTAGCGCCATTTATTCCATGGCGCTTTACATGTGAAGTTGACTCTTTACTTTGCTTCATGGAGGGACCACCGTTATTACTTTTATGTGGCCCTAAGAATATTTTAACAGGTATTGTAGTTGAGATAAAGTCGCTTTAACATAACTCAACAGGTTTACCCTGCAGTCCCGTGTAAAAGCTCAGATAACATTTTATGATATAGCCACTTTGAATGGCACAGTTTGCAAAAAATAAATTTTTTCTGTTAGGGATTTCCTGTGGCCTGGAATAGACTTATTACCAACAGAATATTGCAGTTATAATATATCCACTTTCTGTAATTCTCAATGAGCTGGATATGTGTTTTCTAGAAGAGCAGCCGCCTAAACTTAAGAATACAAAAATAAATCAATCTATCTTTAAGGAAAACCCCTTTCATTGCCTTCACAGAAATATCACACTATGCTTAGGAGACAAATACATGATTTACACAGGATAACTAGCCTTGTGATTTTCTGAATAATCTTTACATAAATGAGGCTTTTAAAGTGAAAAAAAAAAAAAATTAAAAAAAGTTCCCCAGATAGTTACAGATGGCTTCATCTCAGGAAACCGCTGCATGTTCATTTTCCTTTCAGTATTAATTATATATAATTACGTTCATTTTAGAATACTCCTAGATAAACTGTAGGTCCTCGGCGTTGTCTGGATTTTCCATAGAAATGTTTCTGTTGCAGTTATGATTTCCTGAACAGTGTGAAGAATTAGGACAACGGTGTTTGCGGAAGTTCCTTTAATATTGTTTAATTACTGTGTTATTGGCTGACGGTAATTAGGTTATCCTTTTGTTTTTAATGAGACAGACACTGTCATGCTGAGAGAAAAATGTACGTTATTATATAGCTTCTAATGTAGAAATGCCTGTTGTGCAGTTCATCATGGATATATGTGATATAATATGTTATGTTTATGGATAGATGGATAAATAGATGGATGGATAGATGAGAGATAAAATAAAGATTTGAGAAAGAAAGAAAGAAAGAAAGAAGAAAGAAAGAAAGAAAGAAAGAAAGAAAGAAAGAAATATAATATATCTGTTTAAATGGGAACTGTACTGTCAACAAACTTTACAAAAATCAATAGAACAATTGAACATGCCAAATTTATATTTCTCCTTTAATTCTATTTGTGTAGATAGATTGAGAGAAAAAAGAAAGAAGGAAAGAAAGAAAAAGTGATAAAATATATACATTTCAATTGCAACTATACTTTCACTACAATCACAGAGAATTGTCAGGTCATACAGCTTACTGAAATCTGTGAAAAGAAGAGGGGGATGAGTAAGGGGCAGGGAGAGGCACTACTATAGGAATGAAAAAGGTCCCTGCTGAAACTTCTGAAGCAAGTAATTAATCTCACTCAGAGATAGATTCACAGCTACACAGGTCAGTACAGATGTTTTTTTCTCTTTCCTACTGCTTCTGTTGGGTATGTAATCTCCCTTTCTGTGTGTTTAGTTCAGAGTCAATTGAAAATTAAAGAGTAACTGAACTTTGAATATGATTTTTTCATATTTAGCAAGCAATTTAATTGTCTGCAGGTGGATGGGGGTTCCGGGTCCTGAGACCGTAGCAATGACTTAATAGAACTTTGTACAGTGCACAGCTCAGCAGACGAGAGTGCACAGCTCTTGCACATGTGCGCAGGCAAATCAAAGTACAGACTAAATTAAAAGCATCAGCTATGAAGACTATACTTTTTATTGCATCTGTAGCCTGTGCTGTTCGTGCACTCAGACAGGAGCTGTGCTCTCTTATTTGCTGAACTAAGCTTTGTTCAGGAGTCTGATGGGAAATTGATGTTTTTCTAAAGAATTGAACTCTGACGAATCTGCAGGTAATTTCATTACCTGCCAAATATGAAGACTCCTAGTCAAAGATACTCTTAAATTTGCAATTGACTCCGAGCTAAACACACATAAACACACAGGTATTGTTGCTTTTTTATTGCCTTTGGTAGCATAAAGACAGAGGAAACAGCAAGGAAGGCAACCTAAACTAGTAGGTAGCGCTTTGTAGCTGTGAACCCAGTTCCGATTGAGATAAATTACTTGGTAAAGAAATTTCAGCACAGACCTGTTACTATATGTTCTTTACTCCTCTGTCCCTCTCACTTCTTCATAAGTGTCAATAAGCTATGTATGTGCTTGATAAAGACTCAGATGAAAAAAATTCAATTTTGTTGTGGTATTTGATGAATATAGAAAACTATTTTTTATACATTATACTTGCTGCAGTGCTGCATTTTTCTCTTCTATTTGTATCAGTATGGCGCTGGTGTACTTAAGCCTGACCAGAAGAGCATCATCATAGTTGATTGCAAACAATTCATCTTTATTGCTATGGGTACGGGCCTCAACTCGTCGCCCTAACTCATCTCAAAGGTGATATAGGGTTTAAATCAGGTGATTGATTTGGCCATTGCAACAGGTGAACATTTTCTTCAACTAACCAATTTTTTACTAAATTGGATGTGTGATTAGGATCTTTCTCCACGCTGACGATCTGGCCAATTATTTCAAATAAAAAATTGACCATATCCAAGAGAAAATTATCTCCTAATCACCTCATACCATGCACTGTGCTCCCTCCCCCACTGCATCAAGCTCACTCTCTGATTTTGAACCAGTTACAGAAGAAGAAGTAATCAGGCTCCTTGAATCTTCTTGCCCTACTTCTTGCACCTGTGACCCCATTCCATCACATCTCCTCCAGTCCCTTTCCCCTGCTGTCACCACTCACCTAACAAAAATATTCAACCTCTCTCTCTCTCTCTCTTCCAGTATCTTTCCTTCCTCATACAGTCATTACTTTAACCTTTGTCAGGCTGCATAATTTTACAACATTAACAGGCTGCAGAGGTACAATTGTATGTAATATATTGGCCAATATATTTTGGACCAAAACTGCAGCGATGTCACGAAATTTCAGCCCTCTATGGCTTTTCAAAAAAAAAGTTATTGCAATTTTAAAACAGAATAGTTACAATTGTACCTACTCAGCCGGACGAAGGTTAAAAAATCCCTTGACCAAAACTGTGCCACTAACTATAGACCTGTCTCTAATCTTCCCTTCCATCTCTAAACTCCTGGAACGCCTGGTTCACGCCCGACTTATCTGCTATCTCTTAGATAACTCTCTTCTTGACCCTCTACAATCCGGTTTCCGCTCTCTACACTGTACTGAAACTGCCCTCACTAAAGTCTCTAATGACCTACTAACAGCTAAATCTAATGGTCACTACTCCATGATAATTCTCTTGGATCTGTCTGCAGCATTCGACACTGTGGATCATCAGATCCTCCTCACTATGCTCCGCTCCATCGGCCTCAAGGACACCGTTCTCTCCTGGTTCTCCTCCTATCTCTCTGATTGCTCCTTTAATGTATCTTTTGCTGGCTCCTCCTCCTCTCATCTTCCCCTTACTGTTGGGGTTCCTCAAGGATCAGTTCTAGGCCCCCTCTTTGTATACTGCCTCTATTGGTCAAGCAACCAGTAGATTTGGGTTCCAGTACAATCTCTATGCTGATGACACCCAATTATACACCTCTTCTCCTGATATCACGCCTGCCTTTTTGGAAAACACCAGTGATTGTATTACCACTGTCTCTAACATCATGTCCTCCCTCTATCTGAAACTGAACCTGTCAAAACCTGGACTCCTCGTGTTTCCTCCCTCTACTAACCTATCTATGCCCGACATTGCCACTTCCGTGTGTGGTTCCACCATTACTCCCCAGCAACATGCCTGCTGTCTTGTGGTCATACTTGAATCCGAGCTTTCATTTGCCCCCCACATCCGATCACTGGCTCACTCTGCCTATCTGCGCATCTCAAAAACATTTCTAGAATTCGACCCTTTCTTACTTTCGACTCTGCAAAAACTCTTACTGTTTCTCTTACTCATTCTCGTCTGGACTATTGTAACTCTCTACTAATTGGTCTCCCTCTTACCAAACTCTCCACTCTCCAATCTGTCCTGAATGCTGCTGCTAGGATAATATTCCTCACAAAATTGTTATACCGATGCCTCTATCTTGTGCCATTCCTTACACTGGTTACCCATCGACTCCAGAATTCAGTATAATCTTATTACCCTCACCCACAAAGCACTCCATGGCTCAGCACCACCCTAAATCTCCTCCCTCGTCTCAGCCTACCACCCTACCTGTGCCCTCCGCTCTACTATTGACCTGATGTTAACATCCTCAATAATCAGAACCTCCCACTCCCATCTCCAAGACTTTTCATGTGCTGCGCCAATTCTTTGGGATGCACTACCCAGGTTAATACAATTAATTCTCAATCCTCACAGTTTTAAGCATGCTCTAAAAATGCATTAGTTCAGACTGGCCTACCATCTCCACGTAGTAACCTAACTATCCCTGTGTGGCTCATTCAATTTTTTTTACCATAACCATGTTCCTCGCATCATGTTCTCACACGCTTTATGCAGTTAATAGCCCTCTGTGTCTGTACTGTTACATATTTAGACTGTTACCTGATTCATGCAGCATCACAGGAACACCCAATTCCTACACTATGGCTGGTCCAAACAATAAAAGCAATTGTTACCATCCACGTTTCCTGCCTCACCTTTTTCCTTATAGATTGTAACCTTGCAAGCAGGGCTCTCATTCCTCTTGGTATCTGTTTTGATCTGTGTGTTTATTGGTATGCTGCAATGTCTATTGTCTGTAGAAGTCCCCTCTATAATGTAAAGTGCTGCAGAATATGTTGGCGCTATAGAAATAAAATTATTATTATTTATTATTATTATTATTATTATTTTCTTGCCAGAATTTCCAACTACTGCCTACTTTGGTTGTACCATGGGGCTGCATTACACTCCTTGTACATGGTTGTATTCATATTTCCATCAATTCTATGCAGAGGGCCAATGGCAGATGCAGAAAAGCAGCCCCAAACCACGACATTGACACCACCTTGTTTCACTGTTGGTGTTTGCTGCAATACATCATCATTACATTTTTCAATTGGGTGGGATATATAGTGCTTGCCATCATTACCAAACATATTGAACTTGGATTCATCCAACCACAACATCTAAGACAAATCTGACTCTTTCCATTGGCTATGTTCTTTGGCAAATGGAAGTCAGACCTTAAGGTTCTTTGCAGAGATGAAAGGCTTCTTAACTGGAACTCATGAATTCAACCCTATCGCTCTAAGCCATCAGACCGCAGTTTGATGACTCACTCTGACCCCATATTCTTTGTTCATTTCATGCGAAATTCGTACAGCACTTTTTTGGACAACAGATACTGACTTTTTCTTAATAATGTGATCAACGTTGGAGGAAGATTTCCGTGGTTGTCCATTTCTAGGTTTGTCATCTGTTCCATGATCTTTCTTTTCTTTCTTTATTACACGTGACACTTGACTGAAAGCAGTTGAATTCCATAACTACTTCTTTTGCCTGACTCTCTCAGAATAATAAGCTTCCTGACATCTGGTAATAAATTTATCTTTGTCTTTGCCATGTTTTAACCTAAAAACACACAAACAGAAAAAAAATTTGACTACCCATGCCATGACTACTTAAAAATTTGACTACCCTTGCCAAAATATGCAAAATATTTGGCCCAGCAAATGTTGAAAACTAGCACATAATGGGATAACACAATGTCCAATACAATTTTCATCCTTTTGACTGTAGATAAATAGATAGACATGATAGGAAGACAGATAGAGCATAGAGAGATAGATGAGCGCGACATGATACATAAATGAAAAGACAGATAATTGTTTACAAAATATAAAAAGAGAGGCAGCACTCCAAAGTAATTGCAAAAAGTGTGGACTTTAGTCAGCAAAGTGGCAATGTTTCAGTTCACAGAACCTTGTTCAAGACCATTGTTTGCACAATTTCTTAGCAATAATCAGATTGATTTGAGATATTTAGATAGACAAACGAGACAGAATTGTAAAGTATAACAGAGATATATATGAAATGTTGTTGACAAAAAAAGAACCAATCCAATTCTTATTTTTGTCTTTCAAAGGTTTATTATTCAAATGTTTAAAGTTTTCCAGGCAGAACAACATTTTCATGATCCTTAAATATTCTCCACCACATCATGTAGAAGTCCTCATGATGCTGACCTTCCGAAAATATTTTTCAATAAACAATACTCAATGAAACGCACTACAAGAGCTTTGTTTTAGCCGCTTGTGATCAACAATCAAGCTTTATATATTTAGATATTTTATGAGAAGGGTTGCTAATATTGGTAGTGCTATAAACAGAGATGATCGAATAGATTCGATGTGAATCGAATTTGCGTTGAATTTCCTGAAATCTGCAGCTCTCAGCAAATTTGAACAATTAGCGTGAATTGGTAAAGAATGACTGTCATCAATTTACACAATACAAAAGATTGCTTGAGTCTCAGACTGCGCAAGCTTCCCCAAAATGTCCTTTTGATGTCATCACATGGTAAAGCCCCACCAACCAGGACTAACTATCATACCCTGTATCTGTGATGGTGATAATCCAGTAATTAAGATCGCTTTCTGCTCATATACCCGGAAATTGAGTGCATCACTCGCTGTGCAGGTAATCTCCCTCTTCTCTCTTTCATTTGTCTTTTCTTTCTATTTTCTCTATTTCCTTTCTCCTCAACTCAAAAATTGCTGAGGTTAGCTTTCCATTGAACATATTAAAATAAACTGTATACACTTCTAGGTGATCACATATCTGTTCAGGATAATTAGACTACCTGCAATTTGGGTCAAATTTATTTGACACAAGTCAAATTTTGGGGCAAACTTTGCCAAATCTGGTAAATTCAAATCTCAAAAGGTTCAATCATCTCAAGCTATAAAATAACTGTAACAAAAATAACATTATAATAACCTGATTTAAGTATACATGATCGGTTAATGGACAAAGAATACCTTGTGCAAGAAGACATGTGGATCAAGTATAGCATTTATAGATGATGTGGCTAATGGTAAAGTAATCCAACTATAGAGCACATGTAGCTATAATAGAAATATGGGACAAACATCTCCCACAGGAGTTTACACTATCTTTAGCTTATTAACGTTAGTAATATACCTAAAAAATTACTTACGATACAGAAAAATAAGCAATATAGGGAGCTCTTTGCTTGTCTTCCATATAAAGTCGCTTGTGAAGTTATTCGCTTTTTACCCATTTTGCTACATTACAACCTGTGTTTTAAATATGTTTGTAATCTGATTTGTGTGTGATGCATCAGCACTAAATAGTCTAAGTTGGTGAAGTGATGTGAGAAAAATATAGGTAGAAATTAAATTTGTGGGGTCAAATAACTAAAAATTTGCATTTGCATTTGTATTCATCCATTTTGCTGTGAAGCTCCTAAAATTTTCTGGTGAAAACAATTACCTTCCTAAGTCCCATGCTTAGTGAAAGGAAATCCACCTGTGTGCAATCTAAGTGTCACATGTCTGGCAGTATATACAATTTACCATTTCTAAAAGGCAACAGAGGCTGCAACACCATTAAGCAACAGGCATCACTAACCAAATGAAGACCAAGGAGATCTCCAAACAAGTCAGGGACAAAGTTGTTGAGAAGCACAAGTCAGGGTTGGGTTGTAAAAAAAAATCTCAATCTCTGATGATCCCTCAGAGCACCATCAAATCTATTATCATCAAATGGAAAGAACAAGGTACCACAACAAACCTGCCAAGAGAGGGACGCCCACCAAAACTCTCAGCCCAGGCAAGGAGGGCATTAATCAGAGAGGCAGAACAGAAACCAAAAGTAACCCTGAGACTGGAGTATCTGTCCATACAACCACAATAAGCCATACATTCCACAGAGGTGGCCTTTATGGAAGAGTTTGCAGAAAAAAAGCCTTTACTTATGCACAAAAATTAAAACCTTCATTTTGAGTTTGCCAAAAAACATGTGGGAGTCTCATAAAATGTTTAGAGAAAGGTGCTGTGGTCTGATGAGACCAAAATGTAATTTTTTGGCCACCAAGGTAAATGCTGTGTCTGGCGTCAAACTAGCACAGTGCATCACCCCAAGAACACCGTCATGGTGGTGGCAGCATCATGTTGTGGGGATGTTTTTTGGCAGTAGTGACAGGGAAAATGGTCTGAGTCGAGAAGATGGATGGTGCAAAATACAGGGATACTCTTGAGCAAAACCCGTTTCCGTCTGAAAGGTAAAGTGACTCAGAGATGTAGAAAGAAGGCTGTGTCCACCCCACACCTGACACGCCGTTTCGCTGCTCGTTTCTTCTGGGGGCATATTTTACTTTCAGAAAATATACCATAGGTTTTCACTGATGCAACTTTGCTGGTGTAATGTGAGGGATGTTCCTTTTCTTTTTCATTGCATCTGATGCCTAAGGTGGAATGATGGAGACACAGGATACATATCTTTTGTTAGTTATAGGGATCACTAGGATAAGTACCACATTCCTTTAATGTACTGGTCATCTCCTTACCACTTTACCCCTATTCCATGGAGATTTATTTTGTCTGAGGATGGGTGTCTGAATTTTTGCTTTTGCATTGGCACTTTATTAATAAGATCTGCCTGGTTTGGTAGTATATTTCTACATTATGAACCTGCATCTACTCTTTCTTCAATATGATAAACTACATAGTATAACTCTCTACATGGTCTACCATGTTATCTAGTTGAATTTGCTGTGTTCCTCCCTATCTTTCGAGGCTTTTTTGCTCTGTCTTTTTTAATTTAGTTTTTTTTAATACCACCATTAACAAAATATTATGTTTTAAAAGTTTCTAGTTAGTATCTTTTCATGTCTTTCAGCTATCGCCATAATGGATTATGTTGTTTGATTATTATCATGTAACTCAGGGAAGTTTACTGAGACTGGCATTTTAGGCACCGATCTTATAATGAAGCCGGTTGGCACAATTTTTTGCTAGCCCATGCACCAGTAAGCCAAAGACTTATGCTAAAACTCATACTCCTTTGTGGTGTAACTTATAGTAAGTGTGTTGCAATGTGTGAAGCCAAGTTTCTTCAGGTAAGCCACACCAACTTTTCAAGAAAGTAACTCAAGAGTCAAAAAAATAGAAAAAGTCTTTAACAAAAGCACATAATCCAAATTTGTGACTTTTTCTTTATGCCAGAAAACTTATCCAAGTGACTTAGTAAATTTCCCTCACAGTATTTTAATGATTTTTACGAACTGAAAATAATTTTCAGCTATAAAAAATAATTAGTATTTGGAAAGCTATTAAGTGTATTCACAGAAGGACAGAAAACGGTTTTGTGCACCTATCCTTACATTATCTTTCTTTGGAGATCTGGGAGGTCCGCATACACATCATCTGCCAATCCCAACACATCAATGGCTTCAGACAACTTTTTTCTGATGTATTTGCACTGTCTAAGATTGACTCTTTAAAACCTATTGGTTCAACTAAGTCATACCTCCCATCAAAAATGAGAGTGGCGGAAAAGGGATAAATGTTTAAATCTACAATTTGAAATAGTTAATACAACTAAATTGTGTTAAGATCTGAACCTGACAGGGGCATGCGTCCGTAAAAAGGAGACTTTATGGTCTTAAACTCCATATAACAATGAAACTGTGAAATAATTGTCCTCAGTCTTCAGTGTGTAATCCTCCCCCTGAGTGCCATGCCAGGCTGTGATTATATTCCGCTACCCTTTCCTCCATTCTCATTCCGTTACAGTCGACTGTCAGGTGATTTTCTGGGGATCAAAGACAAGTCTGAATATAAGTGCTTATTGTCAGGCTGAAACACAATATTTCTGAACATCTGAAAGAAAATAGGAAGAGGATGCTGACTGCATGTTGGCATTATTGCAGAGAGCAGGTGGGGACAGGGAAACTCTCACACAGGGCATCTCATTAAAGGCTAACACTGTGACTGTTATTGGATCAGATCGCATCAGGTGAGGAAGAACTGAGTGCACTGAGCTTATGTTGACACCTGAAGCAGCTTAGGCTGCTCTGACCTTGGCAGTCACTCGCCAAGGTCATCCCTAATTCCTTTAGCTGTCTGCAGGAGATCTTTGCTGGAGAGGAGGGGGCTGTATATGGAGGAGACATGTGGTACACCGAGAAAAAGACACATCTCATTTCCACATAGCTCAGGTGTTGACAGTAGTGTCTGAAAATAGATGAAGAGACGTCTAAGACTGGGACCATGGACATATGTTTTACTCTGTTTTTTTTTTTTTTTCTTTTTGTTTTTTTTGTTGTTTTTTTAACCCCTCAAATTGTAAACATTGCAATAATTAAACCAAGTATTTACCAAATGTTCCAGAACTGACAAGAATATTCAATATATCTCAGGGTGAATTAATGATCACAACTCTCTATTACAACATCTCTGAATTTCACGAACCAAATAAAATAGCGCATTTTAGGCTTTCTTCATAGGCTTTCCTCTTTCTTTGTTTCTGTCTTTTTCTTTCTTTTCTTTCTTCTCTTTCTTTCTTTCTTTCTTTCCTTCTTTCTCTTTCCTTCCTTCCTTCCTTCCTCCCATCTTTCTTTTTTTAAGCTTTCTTTTTTCCTCCCTTTCTTTTCCTTTTTCTTCTCTTCCTTCTTTTTCTCTCTTTTTTTTTTCTTTTCATCTTTCTTTTCTTCCATTCTTTATTTTCTTCTTTCCTTCTTTTTCTCTTTCCATCCTTTCTTCTTTCGTTCCTCCGTTCCTTCCTCTTTCTTTCTTTCCTCCTTTCCTTCCTCTTTCTTTCCTCATTTCCTTTCCTTCCTCTTTCATTCCTCCTTTCTTTCTTTCCATCTTTTTTTCCTTAACTTTAACCATGCTTTATTCTTACATATTACGAATGAGATTGGTCTATTGAGGTTTTTTGGGATCAGAATATTGATTATATAGAAGCAACGAACAAATAGCCATGGTCCGGATGCCGTGGTCTGTCATCCACATCAGTTCTCCGTGGCAGCCGCACCAGAGCATGGCAAACTATTTCACCTTCTAATGTTTTTGCTCACCTCAATTCTAGGCCATTAATATCAGACCAGTAGAGGTCCGACTCTCCGTACCCACACATGTGAGATCTGTGACCTGTTTAGGCTACATTCCCACAATGGCTTTTTGCTAAGTTTTCTACGCTGCATATTTTTTAATAAAATGCAAGTAGCCCATTTTACTCAATGGGTGCAGGAAATCTGCAACATCAAAGGCTCACCCAATATTCATCGTGAGAGCATAGCCATAGTGTTCACACTGCGCACCCCCTATTTAGTAGCGGCTATACGCAGTATCAGAGCTTTACACTATTGAAGTGACTGAAACAACACCACAACACCCAGCACAGCTACCATTAAGTAGATTGCACGCAGATATAAAGAGCCGTCTACAAACTAAGCCTGCAGCATTCACCTAAGCCCCAAGAACCCTTCATACAGCTGATCAGAAGGGTGCCGAGCGTCAGACTGCCACCAATCTGATACTGATATTCTGATATCTGATGCCCGCAGCACGGGCTATCATTATTATTATCATTATTATTATCTCAGAAGACACCATTAAAGTAATGGCTCCGTGATGACAAAACACAGGCTCCTTTTTGGGCTAATTGACTTTAATTAGAAACCTATGCTACAGTATACAACACACAGTACACAACTTTGTTTTTCACAATCATTAAAAATTGTTTGATTTTTTCTTCACCGATTAGATTATATTGTTATTAGAAAAAAAAGACTTATTTGAATTCATATAGTATTGTTGTTTTTTTAACACCAACAATAGAAAAACCTCTGCGTAGCAAAAAAAATGCATGTAAAATTGATAGTGCTCCTAGGCTTACAATTGTATTGCTCTTCCTTATCACATTCGTATACCCCGCAGTGTACAGTACTTATTACATGCAATTTTGCATTGTGATCTAATGCTCATTTTCACCTGGAGCGTCAGTCTAAAATCAATGGTAAAAAATCCAAAATCTATTTCTTTCCTTTTTTTTTTTTTTTTACACCCCCTGAGAAAGCAAATGCGAAACGCGCACTGGGTATTTTCCTTAAATTCTGCACAGTCAGTTTAAATTGAGTAATAACCTCACACAAGCAATGGTTGTCGGCATTGAAACTTCATTACTACTTGTTGCAGCCTTACATGCCTGTCACCATGTGGTCATGTACTAAATGATGGTGAATTAATAAGTTGGTTACTATTTAATATCTGCACGGTGGCGCAGTGGGTAGCACAGCAGCGCTGGGGTCCTGGGTTCTAATCCCACCTTGGACAACATCTGCAAGGAGTTTGCATGTTCTCCCCGTGTTTGCGTGGGTTTTCTCCGGGATCTCCGGTTTCCTCCCACATTCCAAAGACATACTGATAGGGAATTTAGATTGTGAGCCCCATCGGGGACAGCGATGATAATGTGTGCAACCTGTAAAGCGCTGCAGAATATGTTAGCGCTATATAAAAACAAAGATTATTACTCTCTTTACCTTTGTCACCACTTCAGTGTGATATCCAGTATTTCATACGCTTTATTCCCTAAAACAACCGTGCCATTTTTGACTTTTTACCTGTTAATCCTTTCTTTGGATCTTTTTTTTTTGTTCACTTCCTTTTATAATTTATGTAATGTTTGTGATTTCATTGTATCTGATCATTTAATAGAATGTGATGCCTTGCTTTAGTATTGTGAAGTTGCTACTCCAGTCTGGGTGACTTGTATAGGGAATTCATTTACTTTTCATTTTATCCAAATTCTATGTAAGGGGTACCATGGTGTTTTTAAGACAACATGCTTCCAGACGGGTTATATATATATATATATATATATATATATATATATATATATATATATATATATGTGACCTGTGAATATATAAAATAGTTCTAGACATCAGTCATCGATTATTTTTGGCGAACAGTTCCGAGGACTTTATCTGATTTGATCCCATTGATCCCGTTGACATGAACTTTTTTCCGCTCCAGGCTGCGGCGTGTGACAAATCATGACATCATCATACCAGCTGCAAGGAGCCTTATTTATTGTCACCCTCAGCACTATAAAGTGATTGCCCAAGCAGCCCCGCACAGATGCCGGGTGTCTGGCTATCAGTACATCATAGAAACAAATGGGAGCTGCAGGCATATGATGGCTTAATGATTTTCCAGACCTAATGAAGGAAGAGTTGGGAATGAAGAGTTCCCGCAGCTGCTGGCTGTTTACTATACCGGCAGCTTTATTTACTAACCCAAAATAGATCTTATAAACTTACATATGCCGCTTAGAAACAAGCCATTTATTTGCACACGCTATTTATGACTCTGGGTAAACTGAGCTATTTATTTGCTTACACAGAACATTTCTGCCTCATAGCTCTGTAGGAAGAATTCATTTGTCCGACATGACAATAAAATGGTCCAACTATCTGGTTAAATTTTTTAATGTAATGTATCTTCGTAAATACGGCCCAGAAAGTGAGGACTGAGTATTCCCCATATTGGTCAGTATTGATACAGGTTCCCCACACTAATCTCATTAAATATGTTTTTACATCTCACTTATAGGCAGTAACTGCAGAATCTCCTGTAGGGCCCCAAACAAAGCTCTGATTTCATTTTTAAGTCACTTTCTGCTATTATCCAAGGAACACAATAAGTTTTCCTGTCTAGACATTCCCATTTTCCTCTCATTTCCTAACTTATTCGTGTCCAACTGTCAGACCATCAGAAGTGAGCGGAGCAAATGGGAAGGGTTACCGGGAAAATGAGGTTTGTCCGAAAGTAGCGAGAAAGACAAATTATTTCCACTGTATATTAACCAGTGCCTTCATATTCAATGACAGGTCAGCCAGGTCCAGGGTGGTCTTCATTCTGTAACAGCGCCGAGCCTAGAACTGGGGAGGGATGTGTGAGGCGGGAAACCAGAGGGAAATGGAAACATAGATCGATAGATACATAGATAGATAGATAATAGATAGATAGAGAGAGAGAGAGAGATAGATAGATAGATAGATAGATAGATATGAGATAGATAGATAATAGATAGATAGATAGATAGATAGATAGATAATAGATAATAGATAGATAGATAGATAGATAGATAGATAGATAGATAGATAATAGATAGATAGATAGATAGATAGATATAGAATAGATAGATAATAGATAGATATGGAATAGATAGATAGATAGATAATAGACAGATAGATAATACATAGATAGATAATAGGTAGATAATAAATAGATACTGTAGATAGATAATAGACAGATAGATTGATAGATAATAAATAGATAGATAATAGATAGATAATAGATTGATAGATACATAGATAGATAGATTGATAATTAGATGAATAGAGAAACATATATTAGATAAATGATATATTATATAGATAGATAGATGTGAGGATAGATAATAGACAGATAATAGATAGATATTAGATGGATAGCGAAACATGTATTAGATATATTATAGAGATATATATTAAAAAAATCATAGATGATAGATTGATAGATAGATAGATAGATAGATAGATAGATGGATAGATGGATAGATGGATAGATGGATAGATAGATAGATAAATAGGTAGATATTAGATGGATAAATATATATATTACATAAATCATAGATGGATAGAGAGATTGAGAGATAGATAATAGATGGATTAATAGATAGATTGATAGATGGATAGATACAACAGACAGCAGTTTGCACCTGTTCACACTTGCTTTCTTCTGTTCAGAGGTGCTGACCATTTTTGAGTGGGAAATAGAAAGCAACATAATAATACATCAATGTACAAAGATAAATGGAGCAATATAAATATATAGATAATACAGTATAAATACATTTCCAGCTATTTGCAGAAATGACGACCTCTATAAATTCTCCATCTCTAACTTTACAACAAGTCCACAGAACACTGGTATTTGTGAGTGAGTCTGGGGGTCTCTGGTGTGGTGCATGCCCCCCATGTGCTGCCTGTCTGTACCCTCAGCCGCAGCCCCCTGCACACAGACATGTTTATGTGTCAGAGCAGAAGGAAAGTGAGTGCGAACTTCCTGTGCAGTAAAGCGCCGCGTCCCCCGTGCCGGGCAGCCAGCACCTTCTCCTCCCGGGCTGTCAGCTGCTGCCTCCGGTGTCTGCACGGTACCGGACTGCCAGGGGCTGAGCCCAGGTCGGTGCAGGGATCCATGATGACCAGACTGTATACTACTGAGGAGGAGGAGGAGGGTAATTCCCATCATCAGCACCTTCATCCTGGTGTATGAGGACTCTGCTGCAGCCACCAGCTGGGGACTGACACCTCACATGTATGGTAGGGGCACTCTGCAGAGCTCACCTCCTCACCGCTACCACCACTGTCTGCGCTATGTGCCCTGCTCCTGTCATATACAGAGCCTTCATCTGCCAGTCATCAGGACTTCTGCAACCTCAGACTGTCATTTTCATCAGACTTTATCACTCACATATATGTTATTCAGATTTCTTATTGTTAGTTTTCTTACCTATGTGATGCATATATATATATATATATATATATATATATATATATATATATATATATATATATATATATATATAACTATATTACTATATACTCTAGGCTTGAATGTATTGACTATATGAGTGAGACATTGCTATATATATATATATATATACATATAGCGATGTCTCACTCATATAGTCAATACATTCAAGCCCAGAGTATATAGTAATGCAGAAATTTTTACTAATTTATGAAAAATGATGAAAGACAAACATTCGCTACATGTACTGTATATATATATATGTGTGTGTGTGTTTACACATATATAGGCATGTGTATACACATATATACAGCGCACAATATCATAATTCAAAATATTTTACTAAAATAAGAACATTTCTCTGACACAAAATATATGTCATGTAAAGCCGCTCATTATTTATTGATGTATTTATTTTTACTGAATTTATTATAAAAAAAAAAATCTAATTTGATGATGATGCTGCTAAATGTAACAACTGTTTTGTTTGTATATTAAACCACAGATGATTAAAACTTTTTCATGGGATTTAAAAAAAAAAAAAAAAAAATATTTATTTATGACTTTAGTTCCTTAGCTTTAACCTTTTAAATAGAGAAATATATGGGGGTAAAAAAAGTTACTAATGTCCAATCATAGGAAACCAGTCCAGAACAATAGACTGATCAGCACAATTGAGAAATACATGAAATACATAAAAACAGGTGATAGACTAAATGAGATGTGATACATGCGATAAATATATAAAAATATACGGCATATGATATACATATGGCATACAATGTATAAAAGATGCATCTAGTAAATCAAGGAAACCATAAAAATGTGGAATATAGAACTGTAAAGTGCAAAATACATTACTTAAATGATTTATGATATAAAAATAATTTATATATATATTCATATATATATATATATATGTATATATATATATATAGTTTTTACAGTCAAAATCTAACTGTCTATTTATTTCCACAAAGTTACTACTGATATCAATATTCATCAAATGTAGTTCATAGTGTATTTACAAAAATAAAAAATAAGTATAACTGTTATGTATTTGATCCTTGCCATCATTGCTCCATCTCTAACATGTTGTCTGCCATAAGACGTTACATCCGCTGTGTTTGCTCGTTGTTATTCTCCATGTTATGTCATGTACACACATCAATACTAGATTGTAGGTACAGTAAAATGTACTTCACTCATTTATGCGTTAAATTAATCACTTTATAATAATATTCCATGATCGCTTATATATTTATCTCCAGTTTATATTTTTTCCACTTTTTCAGCAGACACTTGTGTCTCACCTCATCCAATTGCTGTAACTTGTACAATTATCCAAATAATTAAATTTTGATACATGAATACATGAGAAACATTTTATTTGAAACTATAAGTTACATAAAGCCAAAGAAAAACCTCCAGCTCATATCATCATTGCACATATTCTCATCCAGGATGAAGTAAAAGGAGAGGTGACGTGATATTTAGGTTTTCTTACAAACACAACATACTGAATTAAAATAAAGAAAATAAAAATCAATAAAATCATGAAGTAAAATAAATAAGAACCTTGGGGGAAAACCCCTGTAACGAGCACATGATGGCGTGTGTTTACAATGACCCCATCACCTTTGATCATTTAGTGAATAGCCAGTGAATGACTTGATCTGGATCTGGTAGGATTACACATATATAAACTTGTGATCCTGTCCTCTCTCTGTAAATCCTCCCTTTAGTTGCAGCAGAAAAAAAAAAAAAAACCTCATCCTATCCCTCCCTTCAATGCGAATTTTTGCTCTCCCTCCTCCTGATGCTGACGCATAATAGAAGCTCGCAGTGATTAATGGGACTCATGATTGCAACTGTCAGTGTCTTAAAACAAAAGCAAAGGGATGTGTGTCCCTAAATATGATTTTCTCACCTGTGATAACTGTAAGGGTGATCCGACATAGAAGATGTCATTCACGTCAAATTACTATCCAGCTGCATGATAAAAACTTTATATACACAATATTACGCAGGAAAGAAAGAAGGAAGGAAGAAAGAAAGAAAAAGAAAGAAAGAAAGAAAAAGAGAAAGAAAGAAAGAAAAAGAGAAAGAAAGAAAGAAAGAATGAAAAAAGAAAAATAATGGATAGAGAAATAGATAATAGAAAGATAAATAGGTAGGAAAGATAGATACACAATAGATAGATAAATATTAAATAGAAGATAGATAAATATTAGATAGCAGATAGATAAATAAATACATAGATAGACAGATAGAGATAGATGATAGAAAATAGATAGATAGATAGATAGATATAGAGATAGAGATAGATAGATAGATATAGATAGATAGATAGAGATAGATAGATAGATAGATAATAGATAGATAGATAGATATAGAGATAGATAGATAGATATAGATAGATAGATAGAGATAGATAGATAGATAGATAGATAGATAGATAGATAGATAGATAGATAGAGATAGATAGATAAAAAGTTAACAATTTGGATAGATTTAGTCTTTGTATTTAATTTATTGATAATTTAAGTAACATATTTACACTTTATGTATTTTATGTTTTATGCAATATTTTTCATTTATTAATTACATTTCTTTATTCATTATACATTTATAACATTTTTGTAGGTTTGCATTTATTTTTTTATATATGTATCACGCGTATTTTGTTTATCGTGAGGTTTAGTTATTTTGTTCCAGAATAATTCATACATCATTATACATAACTTTTTCTTTCCCTGTTTTCCTCTATTTTAACAGGTCGACGCTAAGGAACTGAAGTCATTAACCATTTGCTTTGTTGATGTGTAAACCCCATGAAAAAGAATCGAATGGCCAAGTTTTACATACAAAAAAAAAAGTGTTGGGATACTTAGCAGGGTCATCCCCGGATCAGATGATTTTTTTTTTTTTTTCAAAATCTAGTCTCATAGAAAATGAGTAGCTGTTGTATTAAAGGGGGCGGGAAAAAAAAAAGCAGTCCTATGCCATGCTCTGACCCCAGAATGCATGCCTTGGTTTCATTGATCATCGCCTTTATGAGATAATGCAATTACAAACATCAATAAGGAGCTGCGAGTGAAATCATTATGTGGTGACAGTGATAAATGACTGGACAGAAATAGCAGGCTTTTCTCTTACAATCCGGGAGCCCAGGGGCTCAGGGGGCCGAGCACTGTCACCAAGGAAACAGATGACATCCAAACTGGCACTAAAGGGGAAACATTAACAGTCCCTTTCTTTTTTTTTTTTATGTGATTTCATCCCCCTTTTCCAGGCTCCAGAAAGACTTCGTTTGGGGATTTTTGGCAAAACAGCTTCCAAAACAAGCAAAATTTATTTCCACAAGTTAAAATAAAAATCCCAAGCCCTGTCCTCCCCGAATCTTCATTTTGTGCTTTTATTAAATCATTGCCTTGTAACTAGGAGGTGGGGGGCTCTGTTTTTATGTTTTGTATCCTCCCATGATTTATTGGTTACTTACAATTTGCATTCACTGCATAAAAGCCCAAGGGAGAGGGGAAAAAAAAAAGAAAGAAAAAGAAAGAAAAAGAAAGAAAAAGAGAGGGTTTTTTTTTGTTGTTTTGTTTTGTTTTATTTTTCTCTTTACCGTGTTCCAAGGATTTTTCGTTTTACTGGGCTGTGAGGGACTTGAAGGGAGAACTACGTCTGGGACACTTTGGGATTTACACCATTAATCGTATACCGGAGGCTTTAACCCTTCACAATCCGTCAAGTATGGCTTTCAGGGCGCCAGGTTTGACGTTACGCGGTCACAGTGGGCATCTATTTGGCAGTTTCAAAAGTTCGTTCAAGTCCATTTATTAAAAAAATATTTAATAGAAAAAAAAAAGATAAAGAAAACATCAAGGAAATAAAACGTAAGCGCGTCCTCTTGTATCCTTTGCAAAAAACGCAAACTATCCGAACACAACTGGAATTCTTAACTCTACTGGGTAAAACAGAATCTGCTCTTTGCAGTATATATAAATATATATTTGTGTGCAGAAAGAACATGAGTTGTTGATTAACACAGACATTATTTTTTTGCAGTCCTGTGAAATAAAGCACATGGTTTACGAGCTGCCCTGAAGTTCAGGGACAGATCTCCTGCACCTCTGGAATGTGTTCTCAGCAGGAGCTGGGAGAAGCTGGATCCTTCCCCGGTCTGTGCCAGCGCGTTGGGTACTGTATATGCTTACATGGGCAATGTCCTTAATCTAAAAATACCCGCCATGAAGGTGAGGGAGCAATGCACAGAATCCAGCCTGTACACTTCACTATCATTTGTGGCGTGCAGTCTCATCCAGCGAGGGATTTAATGGGATCAGCCCTGCTTTATCTATTGCTCTTTAATTGTGGTAAACCGGATTTATTCGGCAGGACTGGATTAAATATTTACTTCCATGCTCAACTGGAAAACAATATTTATGTATGTGTTTATTGGATTGTCTCCTCTTGCGCATCAGATAATGATGGTGACAGCTGTGGCGTAACCATAGATAATATTACATAACGTCATTTATTGTTCTGGACTGATATCCAGCTCACGCATCATGTATATACCCCAGCATATATGCATTGGTGTAAGGCCCTAGAATGCCTTAGGCTAGGGCCACGCCATCATCCGAGAGAATCGGGGCCATTATTCTAATCACACTCTGATCGGAGTGTAATCAGACATTGATCCGATTTTCTTGGATAACGAGAAGATTGAGAAAGAAACTGTCTCCGTCATCTCCGTTCTGTCAGTCCGAGAATATCGGAACGCACTCGTATGTCATCAGATTTTTTTCCACAGACTCATTGACTTGCATGACCGAGTGTACGCCGATAATCGGACATGCTGCGATTTTTCACTAGGACCGGCTCGGTCCAAGGAAGAAATTGAACATATTATTATTATTATTTATTGTTATAGCGCCATTTATTCCATGGCGCTTTACATGTGAGGAGTGTATACATAATAAAAACAAGTACAATAATCTTAAACAATGCAAGTCATAACTGGTACAGGAGGAGAGAGGACCCTGCCCGCGAAGGCTCACAATCTACAAGGGATGGGTGAGGATACAGTAGGCGAGGGTAGAGCTGGTCGTGCAGCGGTTTGGTCAATCGGTGGTTACTGCAGGTTGTAGGCCCCATAGAATAGCACTGGTCCGAATGCGATCCGATGCTTTGTCATGTGCACGAGCCCTTGGCGCAACCAACTGTTTAGCAGTACGGCCAATATGTCCCGGTAATATATTAGATTTTCACTATCAATGAATGAATGATGTTACACACCCTAAACTAAAGGGGTTGGTTCTTGTATTTTGCCACAGATTATAATGGATTCATTGCAGATCCAATTTATTTCTATGAAACTCAAAGGGGTTGATAAGTCTGCAGTCATTCCATGTGACTTCTCAATCCCCCAACGCATGTACTGTGCATTATGCATACTCCCGGCAAGAGCCTAACTACTGGGCGCGACCTCCCTCTGCACCCTTGTATTGAACGAGGCCTCGCCCACTACTTGGTTGCCACTACTGGACTGCCATGTCACTAGTCAAGACGCGGCCACATTTAATGTAAGTGTAAGGAGCGAGGCCGCACCCACTACCTGGGAGTGTGCATAACGCATACATACCCGCCGGTCCCGGCTCAGAAACCGGCGGATCCCTTCCGTGGGGATTCATTTGTCTGAAGTCACACAGAGTACAGATACAGACAGAAGACGACCCCGCCGGTGCAACAACAATATATGGGTCCTTTACTGTCCTAGAGCTCATCATAATGTACAACCCACTTATTTGGAGGGGCTAGTGGCCCCCTTTATCTCTTAGGCCCCTGTGTGACCAATGATATAATGATCATTTTATACAAGAACATGAAAAGATCAGGGCTTAACACGTGTGTAATCCTGTTGCCTGCAGACATTGAAAGAAGCGCTCAGGATATGGGAGTGCCATCGAAAGTTGCAGACCATCAACTAGAATATTAAAAAAAGGTAGAAAAAACTGTACGACCCGATTCCTTGTGTAAAAACATCCAAATTTTATTTCACATTGATTAAAAAAAAACAGCATACTGTATTCTTGCATTTACTCCATTTCTGGAGTGCAGCCGCCCTAAGTCATTATGTACAAGTTCACTATTACTAAGGACGGCTACACGCCAAAAATTATTATTATTATTTATTATTATAGCGCCATTTATTCCATGGCGCTTTACATGTGAGGAGGGGTATACAGAATAAAAACAAGTACAATAATCTTGAACAATACAAGTCACGACTGGTACAGGAGGAGAGAGGACCCTGCCCGCGAGGGCTCACAATCTATAAAAATGCAGAAATGCATCAGAAATTTTCTATGGAGTGTATGCAATAATACTATATGCTGTTTTTTTTAAAATCAATATGGTATAAAGCACCATGGAATAAATGGCGCTATAGCAATAAAAAATAATAACACATGGATGTTTGGGATGTCAAGTTTTACCTACCTTTTTCAATTATTATTTTAATAGGCAAATGGTGCAAAATATCAGTTTTCAATAATTTCTTTAATAAGTTGAAAAAAAAAACACTTGTGTGGCTGTGCACAAATCATTTCAGGTAGGGTAAAAGTATAGGTAACCTGACATTTTGATTAACACGGATTGAAAGCAGAATATTCTGCAACGTGACTGCTGAGTGCAATAATTGCGATTGGAAATAATCACTGATTTCTAACTAGCTGCTTTAGTTGGAATCTTCTCTTACATATTGGTAAATGAGCCACTAAAGAAATCAGTGTTATGATCTATCTGGGTGTTGAGCACTGCTATTCCACTCCTTTCCCATAGATGGCAGTGTGCACTGTGTATCTTCCTGTCGAACATTCTGTTGGCGGTGGGAGCAGAAGCTGCAGCAGCAGCACAGCAGGGAATGGCTACTTCTTCTTTACCAGGCCCCTCTGTTCCACAAAAGACACTTTCCAACCCTGGACCCACACTGCTTTATTCACAGCCCTCAGTGGGCGTCTCGAAAATCTTGTCATGAGATGACTCTTGATATTATACTGTGAACAGCCAGGCGCACACTCCCTGCAAACTCTGGCAGCTCGTATGTGCAGCAATACAGAAGGGGCTCAAAGGCAGGAGCACTGCGTGTTGTGCTTCCCTTCCATTGGGTTATGTAGCAGGGGCAGAATTCAAGTCGCCTCTTGCTGTTCCTCTGGTTCTCCTGGGCAGATAGCAGCGGATGAATCGCAGACTGACTGCCAAAACTTTTCTGTGCCTTTGCTTTGAATGAAGGGGTAGCTAGGAGACAGCAAGCGACCAGGGAAGACGGAATTTCCAACGTGTAAAATGTCCTTAACGGAGCCATTGAAAGAGTGCAATAAGGCGTGAGGGGGAACTAATCTCCCCATTTAAATGTTTGTGGCAATTTTATCTAAATGAATTTTAATGCTAAACGAGGGATAATTCCCTATTTGTAACCAGTTTACTTGCCCCTGATGCCTTCTAACATCTTGCACCGAACAAAAGCCATACTCTCAATATCTAATTCATTTTAAAGGCATTAATAGTTGATTAACAATTGCTTCTGAGAGGTTGGATGAGGTGGAGGAGGTTCTGGGAGACATCCTTAATAATGCTACATTCTATTGTTTATATAGGGGCAACATATTCTGGAGTGTTGTCCCATCAACATACAATATTATTATTATTATACATTTATTCCATGGCGCTTTACATGTGAATACGGGGCAAATATAGACAAATACATTAAACATGAGCAAAAAACAAGGCACACAGGTACAAAAGGAGGGAGGACCCTGCCCGCCAGGGCTCACAGTCTGAACGGGATGGGTGGGGATACACTAGGAGAGGGTAGAGCTGGTTGTGCGGCTGTTCAGTAGGTCAAGGATCACTGCCGGCTGTAAAATATTTAAAATTTTATAAGAAACAAAGTTCAAAATGTTGTGAAAATAAAGACGAGATAGATAGATAGATTACTCTGATTGATCAGTCCAATGGGCCAATAGTAAAGGAGCTTACTCCATGCGGGGACACCAACATACCCACCGCCCCAGCCACAGCAGTGTCGTCATGCTGCTAGTTCCTCTGTGCATGCCTCACTATTTCCTGGCGGCGCATGCTCCCCTGCTCTTAGAGGGGCAGCCTGCGCATAGTAAAATGTCCCCATCCAACAGCTGGGAGGCATTTAATAAATGAGTTCACCTGCAAGATGGCTCCCAGTCAATTGCTTTGATGAATATTGTATATAAGGCACCCTCCCCAATAGGGAGGTGCCTGAGAAACCCCTATAGTTAGTTTGTTAGTGGTGTTGGTGCTTGCAACTGTATGCTGCCAGGTCCCCTATCCATAGTACATTATAGTTATATGGCATCCTGTACTGTCCCTATAGTCCTGTGTAGTTTATATGTTACCCTGAAGCCGCGTCTTCGGTATCTTAACCCTTTGGCAGCATCGTCAGCACCTGAACCATTACCCGAGACCTGTATATCTATAGGCCCCTTCACATTAAGCGACGCTGCAGCGATACCGACAACGATCCGGATCGCTGCAGCGTCGCTGTTTGGTCGCTGGAGAGCTGTCACACAGACAGCTCTCCAGCGACCAACGATGCCGGTAACCAGGGTAAACATCGGGTTACTAAGCGCAGGGCCGCGCTTAGTAACCCGATGTTTACCCTGGTTACTATCCTAAAAGTAAAAAAAACAAACACTACATACCTACCGCTGTCTGTCCCCGGCGCTGTGCTTCTCTGCACTCCTCCTGTACTGTCTGTGAGCACAGCGGCCGGAAAGCAGAGCGGTGAAGTCATCACTCTGCTTTCCGGCCGCTGTGCTCACAGTCAGTGCAGGAGGAGTGCAGAGAAGCTGAGCGCCGGGGACAGACAGCGGTAGGTAAGTATGTAGTGTTTGTTTTTTTTTACTTTTACGCTGGTAACCAGGGTAAACAGCGGGTTACTAAGCGCGGCCCTGCGCTTAGTAACCCGATGTTTACTCTGGTTACCAGTGAAGACATCGCTGGATCGGTGTCACACACACCGATCCAGCGATGTCCGCGGGAGATCCAGCGACGAAATAAAGTTCTGGACTTTCTTCAGCGACCAACGATCTCCCAGCAGGGGCCTGATCGTTGGTCGCTGTCACACATAACGATTTCCTTAACGATATCGTTGCTACGTCACAAAAAGCAACGATATCGTTAACAATATCGTTATGTGTGAAGGTACCTTATCCCTGTCCCAAGTGGCCATACTGCTATCCAGAGCTGCACAGTCTGTTCTTGTCCCAAGTGGCTGTCCTGTCTTCTCTCCAGAGCCGCAGTCTGTTCCTGTCCCAGGTGGCCATCCAGACCTGCCTAGGTCTCTATGCATATTAATGTGGCTGCACTGTAGTGGCACAAGACAGCTACCTGCTGCACAAGTCTGACCTCACCACCGGAGGTAGAGGTGGTTACTGACATGGAATCTCAGACAGGGCTGATTCAGAGACTGATAGGACAGTCCAGATACACAGAATACTGAAATAGGCACACGTTCAGACACACGGGTCTTACGGACTGGCTGCACATGGACTGGGAAACGAGGTTCAGATGCTGGCCACACTAGGACCAGGGAGTTCGAGTTCAGGACTATCCACATGAGGTCCAGGGACTATGGGTTCAGGACCCTGCATCAACAGGAGCAGCGGTTCGAGTTCAGGACACTGGCCACAATAGGACCAGGGGTTCAAATTTGGGTTCAGGACACGGGCCATACCAGGATCATAGTACCTTATAACTCACTAGTAGACTACGTAATGATTTATGAAAAAATATTCAAATACCACATCAGAATCTAATCAGGCCAGGAACTAACTCAAATTCAGCATGGTACACTCATAGTCAGACAAGAAATACAGGTGTGGAGTACTCCAAATATCATAGAAGCAGAGAAAAAAACAGAGTAGCCATAAACCATAAAAACAAATTGTTAAAAGTAAATTGTCTCTTCAGAGAGGAAGAGAACTAGAACTCTAGTGCCACCTATTGGAAGTAGCAATCCTAACAGTCAATGTCAACCCTTTAACGAGCCTTGTCACATGACATAGGATAAAAGCCAAACCAGAATCTCAATTTGCAGACACTGTGTTTCTAGTCCTCTTCCTCCCTGAAGAGACAATTTGCATATTTCCCAGAAGAGCATTGTGTCTATAAGTCTCACCTCGACATGCTTAACATGTCACTCTCCGCAAGGAGAAATGATACTTCTTGGATCCCTTGTTAAAAGTAAACATGAACAAATTTTTATTCATACACAATCAATAAAACATCATACATTTATATTACAGAAAAATCAGACAGGTAGCGAGGAGGAAAATCCAAAGCAAATAGTGAGGCAACCCATAAAGATACAGAGTAAAGAGGCATCCTGCGAGAATTAGTAGCATTAAATGCTCACTGACTAGTTCTACCTACATGCCAGATAGACAAAGGGGGGGAGTACATGTGCAAAAATTAAGTATAGGTCTTAAGAA
Source organism: Ranitomeya imitator (assembly GCF_032444005.1). Taxonomy (NCBI): domain Eukaryota; kingdom Metazoa; phylum Chordata; class Amphibia; order Anura; family Dendrobatidae; genus Ranitomeya; species Ranitomeya imitator. Next base: position 60,465,135 of record NC_091286.1, on the reverse strand, counting down.
CAAATGCATGTCCACATATCCTAAAAGAATCTACATTATAAAGGCTGCATGACCTCTAAAAAATCAAGAGAGGTGCAGGATGCCACTTACCCATGTCAATGTCAATTAGAGTGCCTCGCTGGTCCCCAATGCGCATTTCGCCACGGCTTTCTCAAGGGGAGGTGCCTCATGCTCTAGTGATTTGACCCAGGAAACAGGAATCACTTCGGGGAGCATGCCGTGCGGCCGGGATAGTGAGCATGCCAACGTCCCTACATGGAGGAGGAAGGGAACCATGCAGGATAGCTTGCAATAGCGTTACATTTAATGGCTTATAGATGGAAGCTGCCAGAAAAATAGAATACTACTTTTAACGACTCGTCATTTTTGAAAACTTGAAGTGCTGAAAGTAGCTAAAAAGACAACATGTGCACAGCAAGTCTTTATTGCATACATGAATGTATACATTCTTTTTAGCATTTATTTAGCACTTTTTCAGATGGGTTACAGAGAAGATCCACCTGAAATAAATGTCATCTGCACATACTCTTAGTCTGACTTATCAGTAGGGGGAATGACCACTTAAAGTGCGGAAGGCAGCATGTCAATATTGGTGATTATTTGCCACAATAGGGGGGAACATATAGGCTTATTTTTGGCTGTAAGGATTGAGACACCAAAGTGGTTTGCAGATATCTGAGAGTGGAGAGATGGCTGGAGACTGATGCCTGTGTATGAAGGATTGATGAACAGTAACTGAGAGAGGAGCCCCCAGTGTTGTGTAACATGCCACATAAGATATTCTGTAAGAGAGGTGACTACAAGTTGGGCAGTGATAAGCACTAGAGATTGATGAACCCGATTGGTAAAGTTCGGGGTCTGTGCACTGAGCCCAAACACGACCTTCTCCCTGAAATCCGTGTTAAGGTACCATCACACATAACGATTTCTTTAACGATATCATTGCTTTTTGTGACGTAGCAACGATATCGTTAACGAAATCGTTATGTGTGACAGTGACCAACGATCAGGTCCCTGCTGAGAGATCGTTGATCGCTGGGAGTGATCAGGACCTTTTTTTTGGTCGCTGATCCCCCGCTGTCATCGCTGAATCGGCGTGTGTGACGCCGATCCAGCGATGTGTTCACTGGTAACCAGGGTAAGCATCAGCTTACTAAGCGCAGAGCCGCGCTTAGTAACCCGATATTTACCCTGGTTACCATTGTAAATGGAAAAAAAAAACAGTACATACTCATATTCCGGTGTCTGTCACGTCCCTCGCCATTAGCTTCCCGCACTGACTGTGAGCGCCGGCTGTAAAGCACAGCGGTGACGTCACCACTGTGCTCTGCTTTACGGCCGGCCCTCATAGTCAGTGCGGGAAGCTGACGGCGAAGGACGTGACAGACACCGGAATGTGAGTATGTTGTGTTTTTTTTTTTTACATTTACAATGGTAACCAGGGTAAATATCGGGTTACTAAGCGCGGCCCTGCGCTTAGTAACCCAATGTTTACCCTGGTTACCCGGGGACCTCGGCATCGTTGGTTGCTGGAGAGCTGTCTGTGTGACAGCTCTCCAGCGACCACACAACGACTTACCAACGATCACGGCCAGGTCGTATCGCTGGTCGTGATCGTTGGTAAATGGTTTAGTGTAACGGTACCTTTACTGTTCTGGTTTGGTAGCCTGATTACACTGTGTTCCAAATTATTATGCAAATTGGATTTAAGTGTCATAAAGATTTAATTGTTTTGTTTTTCAAATAAACTCCTGGATAGTATTGTATCTCAGGGCTTAATGGATCACTGAAATCAATCTTAAACACATGTGATAATTAGTTTTCCAGGTGATTCTAATTAAAGGAAAACTACTTAAAAATGATGTTCCACATTATTAAGCAGGCCAGAGTTTTCAAGTAACATGGGAAAGAAAAAGGATCTCTCTGCTGCCGAAAAGCATCAAATAGTGCAATGCCTTGGTCAAGGGATGAAAACATTAGATATTTCCTGAAAACTTAAGTGTGATCATCGTACTGTTAAGAGATTTGTGGCTGAATCTGAGCACAGACGTGTTTGTGCTGATAAAGGCATAATGAGGAAGGTTTCTGCCAGGCAAGTTCATTGGATTAAGAGAACAGCTGCTAAAAAGCCATCACAAACCAGCAAACAGATATTTAAAGCTGCTGGTGCCTCTGGAGTCCCTCAAACCTGAAGGTATAGGATCCTTCAAAGGCTTGCTTTGGTTCATAAACCTACTATTCGGCCACCCCTAAATAGTGTTCACAAGCAGAAGCGGTTGCAGTGGGCCCAGACATACATGAAGACTAATTTTCCAAGTCTTGTTTACTGATGAGTGTTAAGCAACCCTGGATGGTCCAGATGGATGAAGTAGTGGATGGTTGGTGGATGGCCACCACGTCCCAACAAGGCTGCAAATTTCTCCTTGTAACATGAATCAAGAAAGATGCACAGCCATCATTTCATGGTGGACAAAATGTCTTTCTTGCAAGGGTCTTGGGAAAGACATCAGAACAAGAACTCTGCCATGTGTGGCAGACTACAAAGAGTCAAACATTCAGTGTCCTCACCAGAAAGAACACTAACCATATTCTCCTCCTCATGATGCATAGCCTCCTCCTCTTCAGGCTATCCATGTTGGACATGCATGAAGCTGGCATTGGGAGCCACTCTGTAGCGCAGGCCAAAAACTCCTGTTGCTCATCCTCCTGTTCCTCATCATCACCCAATATGGCTTGAGAATATTGTGTGAGGCTGGGCTGTGTGGTATCAGCCACTGTAAAATCTTGCTCCATATCCACCTGCTCAGCATTCAAAGTTTCCTTTTTGAGAGTCTGCAGCGAAATCTTGGTGCAGTACTTAAAGTTTTGAAGAACCTCACAAATATCATCGATCCACACCCACTCAGGCTTGTTATGTGTGGTGGTTGAGTGTTACTCTGATGGGCATTGAGAAGCTGGAATTCAGACACTGCTCTCTGCTGCTCACTAAGGCTGGGTTCCCATTGCGTTATGGGACCGCGTTAAACGGACAGCGTTGCACGGCAAAATTAACGCCGTGCAACGCGGCCGTTAACGCGCCCATTGAAGGCAATGGAAACGCGCTTCACTAGCGCGTGCCATGTTCGGCACGCGCTAGCGACGCGCCGGTGATTCCTGGCGCGCCGTGGACGCTGCTTGCAGCGTCCGAGGCGCGCCCGCGGTCCGTTCCCCACTCTCGCAGATCGGGGATCTGCGAGAGCGGGGACGTTACTGCGACCCCGACCGCAGCCCCATAGAAAACATTGCGTTAGCGCAATCCGCTAGCGCTAGCGCTAAACGGATTGCACTAACGCAATGTGACCCTAGCCTAAGCCTTGTCAACATATGAAGCACCTACCGCCCGAACACATTTATCTAACTATCACTGTGTTGCCTATTCAAAATTTTCTCCATAACCAGGATCCTTTTATCTTGTTCTCAAACGCTTTATGCATTTAATATCCCTCTGTGTCTGTACTTTTACACATACTGGTTGGTAACCGGTTCATACAGCATTACATGAACATCTGATTTAATACATTATGGCTGGTCAGAACAGTGAAAGCAATTGTCACCATCCACCTTTCATCTCTCCCCTATTTCCTCACAGATTGTAAGCTTGCGAGCAGGGCCCTCATTTCTCTTTGTATCTGTTGTTTATGTAATTATTTTCATTCTGTAATGTCTTGTATTGTCTGTACAAGTCCCCTCTAAAATGTAAAGTGCTGCGGAATATATTGGTGCTATAGAAATAAAACTATTATGATTTATTATTATTTTTATTATTATTATTAATAAAGGTCACGCCATAGTGTGTTGGCAGGTCACAAATCAGTGGGTAACGAGGCAAATTAAAGCACTGCTGCAGCAAAGCTAGTCTAACAAAATCCTGAGATGACTTTCGCAAATGTGCACTGACACGCCGCACCTTGGCAACTAGGTCTGGTAAGTCAGGGTAAGTTTTTAAAAAATTCTGTACAACCAATTTCAGAACGTGGGCCATGCATGGAGAGTGTTTACCAGCTTGCCAAGTTTTAAAGCCGCCACCAAGTTACACCCATTATCGCACATAACCAAATCTGGCTGGAGGTTCAGCAGGGAGAGCTGCTGATCAATCTGTTTTTTTAATCACTTTCAGCAGCTCGGCTGCGTTATGACAAGGCAGTGCTGCAGACATCCCATCTGGGGAGTGATGGGGAGGCTACTTTTGATGAGGAGAGAAAGGAACTGTAATACGAGGAGACTGAAACACTGATGTAAGTTGGCACCGCTATTCTTGGTGTGGGTGAGATGTTTGATGTTCCAGCCTCTGACTCTGTCCCAAAGTTTACCAGGTTCAGCCAGTGTGCCATAAGGGAAATGTAGTGTCCCTGGCCACAAGTGCTTGTCCATGTGATTGTGGTAAAGTAGACATTCCCTGTGACTGTGTTGGTCACAGCATGGCTGATATTGTGTAACGCTTGCATATGTAACATGTTGATGGCACACCGTGAAAAATAGAGTCGGATGGGAATCGAGTACAGTGGTGCTGCCACCGCCAAGAAGTTACAGAAAGACTTGGTTCCCACAAGTCAAAATGGCAACATTTCAGGGCCAATGTAAGTGTTCATAGTGTTTCCCCGTGGATAGGTGGATATTTCTGCTTTCTGTTAAATGTCTGGTGCAGGGAAAAGTGAACGGTGTGCTGGAATAATGAACTGGACGTGGTTGCTGACTGTTGTGTCGGTGCAACTGCAGGTTGTGGGCAAGAGGCATCAGCACCTGCTTCATGGATAGCAGATTGGGAAGGCCGTAACACAGGGGAAGGGTCAGTGGTTCCACCATCAGACAAATATTTTGTACCCAGGTCTTCCGCCTACCTACTGGGGTGCTTGACTGCCATGTGTTTTGCATGCTGGTGGTGCTCAGGTTGGCAGTGTTCTTGCCTTTTCTCAGCTTAGTTTGACAGACGATGCAAATTACAGTTGTTTTGGTTGAAGGAATATCAGAAAAAAACTGCCATACAGGGGAACAAGGCACCATTGGCCTGTTATCTAGCCGACTGTGGGGGGCTCTGTAGAACAGTTGTCTGAGTTCTCTCTCTGGACAAACCACTACCTCTTCTTGCCTGTTTTTGTACTACAGATCCATCCCTGTCTGCACTGCTGTGCTCGCTAGGCGTGCCACCGTGCCAGGTTGAATCAGTGGCCTTATCATCGACCATGTCATCATCCAAGTCCTCAATCTGATTGTCCTTCTGAGTTGCGATTGTAGGCTGACCTGACCTCATAGCAATACTGCATCATGATTATCCTCCATCTCTTCAGACATGAATTGATCTTCCCCAACATGGCTATCTCTTGGCCGCAGGTGCTCAAATATTTGGGCATCACTGCACTCCACCTTCTCATGACCCGCTTTAATGGTGCACGTTGAGAGGCCTGACAAATTACAAGGGAATGTAAACAGTTGCCCACAGTGGCCAGCGTTGGGGTTATATGTCTCCTGAGACTCTTGATGGTGAGAGGAAGGAGGACCAGTTTGAAGATTCAGAGGCCCAGCCTCTGGCCTACTCAGACTGGACCATGTGAAAGACTTCGTGGTGCTGCTTGTCAACACACTGGAGCCTTCATCTGCCATCCAACCCACAACATCCTGGCAATTGTCTGGGTTCATCATTTTTGACAAGTTCCCTAAAGGTACCTTCACACTGAACAACTTAACAACGATATCGCTAGCGATCCGTGATGTTGCAGCATCCTGGATAGCGATATCGTTGTGTTTGACACGCAGCAGCGATCTGGATCCTGCTGTGACATTGCTGGTCGGAGCAGAAAGGCCAGAACTTTATTTTGTCGCTGGATCTCCCGCAGACATCGCTGAATCGGCGTGTGTGACGTCAATTCAGCGATGTCTTTACTGGTAACCAGGGTAAACATTGTGTTACTAAGCGCAGGGCCGCGCTTAGCAACCCAATGTTTACCCTGGTTACCAGTGTAAATGTAAAAAAAAAACACTACATACTTACATTCCGGTGTCTGTCCCCCGGCGTTCTGCTTCCATGCACTGACTGAGCGCCAGCTGGCCGTAAAGCACAGCGGTGATGTCACCGCTCTGCTTTACGGTCGGCGCTTACACAGTGCAGGGAAGCAGAACGCCGGGGGACGCGACAGACACCGGAATGTAAGTATGTTGTGTTTGGTTTTTTTTACATTTACACTGGTAGCCAGGGTAAACATCGGGTTACTAAGCGCGGCCCTGCGCTTAGTAACACGATGTTTACCCTGGTTACCCGGGGACCTCGGCATCGTTGGTCACTGGAGAGCTGTCTGTGTGACAGCTCTCCAGCGACCACACAGCAACGCTGCAGCGATCGGCATCATTGTCTAGATCGCTGCAGCATCGCTAAATGTGATGGTACCTTAACAGAGGTGTTATGAACAAATTCAGTATATCTAGCAATGTGTGGTAATTTTTTTTAAGATATCAGCTTTATTACACACAGCAACGGCAGACTCACGAAAATTAGAGATAAATAGTCACAGACTCACATTCAGGCTTTGAGCCAGTCGCACAACTGCTAGATAAAGATACGCTATTTATTAAACCAATAGAAAATGTGCAGTTTGGTCAATGGCACTCCTGTCTCTTTCCCTTGAGGAGGCTGCTTCCAAGTAAAATGATGCTTGTACATGTTCCTGACATGGGTTTCAGGCCTGACAGACTGACCACAATACAGGCCCTCGCTTGCATACACTGTATTCAGAATTTAATTCTAATGCTTTTGGTGTCTGATAGAATCCAATTTACTGACATGGATCATACAGCACCCTCAACTCCTGTATTATATTCACCTTACAGCCTTATAGTCCATCCTTAACTCTGCTGCCTGACTAATATCTCTCCTCGCTACACTCGGTACGAATACATGGATATTAGAAATTATTTGGGCCAATTTTCCCGAATCTAAATATTTTATTATTCGATCATCACTGTATACTGTGTGTTAACTGTGGTTACTCCAAGCATGCCTCTTTGACTGAAAGCTGGCGGCTCCAGGGAGGAATAAGATTCATTTTCTCCCTGTAGCCACACTTTCAGTAAGGAGGCTAGACAGAATTGGAATACTATTAAACTGCAGATAAACCCTATATATGCTGTGACAAAACACTCTGGGATCGCCTTTGCTGGGGTCAAAGGACACGTGGTTTGTGCATTGAATCTGAGGCGTACAGCAGGTTTCTGAGCAGGCTGACCTCAGGTCAGATTTATTAACGTGAAAGCAACACAAAAAACAAAACATAAAAATAAATCCTAGCCTGTCCGGCACTAACTAAACAAATACGTTGCTATCTCAACAACTGGGGGGGCTTCTCCCACCCAGCTAACATCACACAGATCTTGAGCAGAGCTCTTCACTCACGTTTGTCTCACACAGGCAGGCAATCTGTGTGCCCCAGGCAGACACTGGAAACACCCAGCTGGTCATCTTTTATTCCTGCAATCATTAACCCATTAGCACCCTGAAGATACTGAGTGGCCTAGTTCACATAGGACAAACACCTGGGCGAGATATACCTGCCTCCATCTACCACACCAGCATGAGTCTTACAATGCCGATTAATAGCATTTAGGGAGATGACAGGTTCACTTTCAATGGAAAACCAATACGAGGGCCACACTCATAAAAGAACATACCTTCACAACATATTTTTATAAAAAATATTACCTCCTCTTCCACATAATGAAGGAATCTGAAGCATAATTTGATCTGTAATAAGTCCCCCATCTAACATGGGCTTTCATTATTGCTGGTGTCCTGTTTTGCTGAAGAATAATACCCGAAGATTTCATCCATTATAAGTTCATGCTAAAAACATACATCTCTGCTCTTCACCTCTCCAAACAAACCTATTTAAACACCCTCATCACCTCGCTGTCCAAAAACCCTAAACGTCTCTTTGACACTTTCCAGTCCCTACTCAACCCAAGAGTGCAGGCCCCAACCACGGATCTCCGTGCTGATGATCTGGCCAATTACTTCAATGAAAAAATTGACCACATTCAACAGGAAATTATCTCCCAATCCCTTCATACCATGCACTGTCCTCCCTCCCCCACTGCATCTAGTTCACTCTCTGATTTTGAACCAGTTACAGAAGAAGAAGTAATCAAGCTCCTTGCATCTTCTCGCCCAACCGCTTGCACCAGTGACCCCATTCCATCACATCTCCTCCAGTCCCTTTCCCCGGCTCTCACCTCTCACTTAACCAAAATATTCAACCTTTCTTTCACTTCCGGTATTTTTCCCTCCTCATGTAAGCATGCCATCATACATCCATCCCTTAAAAAATCATATCTCGATCAAAACTGTGCCGCTAATTATAGACCTGTCTCTAATCTTCCCTTCATCTCTAAACTCCTCGAATGCCTGGTCCACTCCTGTCTTACCCGCTCTCAGATAACTCTCTTCTCGACCCTCTTCAATCTGGTTTCCGCTCTTTACACTCTACTAAAACTGCCCTCACTAAAGTCTCTAATGACCTACTAACAGCTAAAACTAATGGTCACTACTCCATGCTAATTCTCTTGGATCTCTCCTCAGCATTCAACACTATGGATCATCAGTTCCTCCTCACTATTCTCCGCTCCATCTTCCTCAAGGACACTGTTCTCTCCTGGTTCTCCTCCTATCTCTCTGACCGATCCTTCACTGTATCTTTTGCTGGTTCCTCCTCCTCTCACCTTCCCCTTACTTTAGGGGTTCCTCAAGGATCAGTCCTAGGCCCCCTCCTCTTCTCTTTGTATACCACCCCTATTGGACAAACAATCAGTAGATTTGGTTTCCAGTACCATCTCTATGCTGATGACACCCAATTATACACTTCTCCTGATATCACGCCAACCTTTTTAGAAAACACCAGTGATTGTCTTACCGCTGTCTCTAACATGTCCTCCCTCTATCTGAAACTGAACCTGTCAAAAACTGAACTCCTCGTGTTCTCTCTCTCTACTAACCTACCTTTGCCTGACATTGCCATCTCTGTGTGTGGTTCCACCATTACTCCCAAGCAACATGCCCGCTGCCTTGGGGTCATCCTTGATTCTGACCTTTCATTCACCCCCCACATTCGATCACTGTCTCGCTCTTCTTATCTGCATCTCAAAAACATTTCTAGCATTTGCCCTTTTCTTACTTTTGACTCTGCAAAAACTCTTACTGTTTCACTTATTCATTCTCGTCTGGACTATTGTAACTCTCTACTAATCGGCCTCCCTCTTGCCAAACTCTCCCCGCTCCAATCTGTCCTGAATGCTGCTGCCAGGATCATATTCCTCACCAACCGTTACACTGATGCCTCTACCTTGTGCCAGTCATTACACTGGCTACCCATGCCCTCCAGAATCCAGTACAAAACTACTACCCTCATCCACAAAGCTCTCCATGGCTCAGCACCACCCTACATATCCTCTCTGGTCTCAGTCTACACCCTACCCATGCCCTCCGCTCCGCTAATGACCTCAGGTTAGCATCCTCAATAATCATAACCTCCCACTCCCATCTCCAAGACTTTACACGTGCTGCGCCGATTCTTTGGAATGCACTACCCAGGTTAATATGATTAATCCCCAATACCCACAGTTTTAAGCGTGCCCTAAAAACTCATTTGTTCAGATTGGCCTACTGCCTCAACGCATTAACCTACTGTAACTGTCCCTGTGTGGCCCATTCAAAAAAAATAAATAAAAAAACTTAAACCATAATCAGGTTCCTCGCATCATGTTCTCATACACTTTATACAGTTAATAGCCCTTTGTGTCTGTACTGCTACATACTTGGGCAGTGAACTGGTTCATGCAGCTTTAAATGAACACCTGAGCCTTACACTATGGCTGGTCCGAATAGCTAAAGCAATTGTTACCATCCACCTCTCGTGTCTCCCCTTTTCCTATAGTTTGTAAGCTTGCGAGCAGGGCCCTCATTCCTCTTGGTATCTATTTTGAACTGTGATTTCTGTTATGCTGTAATGTCTATTGTCTGTACAAGTCCCCTCTATAATTTGTAAAGCGCTGCGGAATATGTTGGTGCTATATAAATAAAATTATTATTATTATTATTATTATTAAGAATATCCTTTGATGCTCACCAGAAACCAGGGTAAAGGTGCAAACTAATAAATGTGCACAGGGAAGCACAAATCACAGTGTAGCGCAACTCACCTTTACAAAAATACTACAAGATCCTGAAATTTCCCAAGCAGCGCCAAACAAATATCATGGTGTTGCAAATCATACTACCCTAAAATGACAAATGCCACAATGCAACACTAAATACTTCCACAAAAATCCCAAACAAGAGTCATAAAGCAGAAGAAATTACCTTCATTACACCACCAAACAAAACCATAGTGCAGCACTGAATAGTGCCAAATACTACAATGTAGTGCAAAATATTTTTTCCAAAAGTGCTAAACTAGTACCACAATGCAGCTTTTCTGCAATCAGGTCCAATAAAGGCAGAGGATGGCTGGTTGTTTTTTGATCAGTATAATGTCTTACTAAGCAATATAAAGTCTTAGACCACGACATCAAAATTCCTCTAATGTGAATCTGCCAGTCATTGTAACTTGTACATTGCATTTAATGCGGTACTGTAAACTAGGGTTCACATAATTTTCACCTCTTAAGCGTTAAAAATTCCCTATGAAACAATTGCCATTAAATGTTTGCCTATCACTAATTATACTTTGCACATGATGATCAGATATTCTACACATAGTTGTCATCACCTCAGGCCTGACATATTTTTTTAATCCACTAGCATAAAGTGACTTGAAATAGACCATTAAAATATATGTGACAATAAACTCCTCCTTCATATAATTTTATTGCAAGGTTCCTAAGACAGATACAAGTGAAGCACTTTGTCAAGGTCTGTATAATTCACTGTGTAATAGCATCAATGTGTAATGCAAAACTGTTCAAAATAAGTGGCAGCATCTAAAAATGATGGGTCCACATCACGAGAGACATTTTTAAAAGTCCAAAATTATTTTTAGCAAAATTAGCAATTACCATTACCCTCCTCAACGGGAAAGAACAAAGAGCACCATAATTCTGTTTTATATCACGGAACCCAATTTCTGTTGGTGTAAACAGCTGTTCTTTGACATTTGGCTCAGCTGTTCCCATTATTGTAACCAAACTGTAATAGATGTATTTACTTGAACTTCTAAGAAGTGTCAAGGTGGGGACAATGGTATAGTAGTCAAATTAGGATAAAAGAGAAGTTACTTGATCAAATGGTTAACTCTCATTAGTTTCTACACAAATCATGACCTAAGATGTTTATCTTGGGGTACAGACTTTACAGGATCATAAATGATCCATGGCTCATCGCCACCCTACATCTCGTAGCTCATCTCAGCCTACCATCCTATCCGTGCCCTCCATTCTGCTAATGACCTGAGGTTAGCATCCTCAATAATCAGAACCTCCCAGTCCCGTCTCCAAGACTTCTCACGTGCTGCGCCAATTCTTTGGAATGCATTACCCAGAACAATTCGATGAATCCCCAATACCCACAATTTTATGTGTGCTCTAAAAACGCATTTGTTCAGACTGGTCTACTGGTTCAACACATTTATCTAGCTATCCCTGTGATGCTCATTCAAAATGTTCTTCATAACCAGGATCCTCATATCATGTTCTCACACCTCTTTATGCATTTAATAGCCCTTTGGGTCTGTACTGTTACATATTCTGGATGATAACTGGTTCATGCAGCATTACATGAACACCTGATTTATTACATTACTAGATTGTGGCCCGATTCTAACGCAGCGGGTATCCTAGAATATGCATGTCCCCGTAGTATATGGACAATGATGATTCCAGAATTCGCGGCAGACTGTGCCCGTCGCTGATTGGTCGAGGCAACCTTTATGACATCATCGTCGCCATGGCAACCATTATGACATCTACGTCGATACTGTGCCCGTCGCTGAATCAGAAACGTGGGATTTCTACGTCCTTTATGATATCATTGTCGCTGTGCCCGTTGCTGATTGGTCGAGGCCTGGTGGCCTCAACCAATCAGAGACGCGGGATGTCTACATCCTTTATGACATCATCGTCGCTGTGCCCGTCGCTGATTGGTCAAGGCCTGGCGGCCTCGACCAATCAGAGACGCGGGATTTCCAGGACAGACAGACAGACGGAAAAACCCTTAGACAATTATATATATAGACTAGATTGTGGCCCGATTCTAACGCATCGGGTATCCTAGAATATGCATGTCCCCGTAGTATATGGACAATGATGATTCCAGAATTCGCGGCAGACTGTGCCCGTCGCTGATTGGTCGAGGCAACCTTTATGACATCATCGTCGCCATGGCAACCATTATGACATCTACGTCGATACTGTGCCCGTCGCTGAATCAGAAACGTGGGATTTCTACGTCCTTTATGACATCATCATCACTGTGCCCGTTGCTGATTGGTCGAGGCCTGACGGCCTCAACCAATCAGAGACGCGGGATTTCCAGGATAGACAGACAGACAGACAGACGGAAAAACCCTTAGACAATTATATATATAGACTAGATTGTGGCCCGATTCTAACGCATCGGGTATTCTAGAATATGCATGTCCCTGTAATATATGGACAATGATGATTCCATAATTCGCGGCAGACTGTGCCCGTTGCTGATTGGTCGAGGCAACCTTTATGACATCATCGTCGCCATGGCAACCATTATGACATCATCGTCGCTGTGCCCGTTGCTGATTGGTCGAGGCCTGGCGGCCTCGACCAATCAGAGACGCAGGATGTCTACGTCCTTTATGACATCATCGTCGCTGTGCCCGTTGCTGATTGGTCGAGGCCTGGCGGCCTCGACCAATCAGAGACGCGGGATTTCTACGTCGATGCTGTGCCGGTCTCTGATTGGTCGAGGCCTTGTGGCCTCGACCAATCAGAGAGCAGGGATTTCCAGGACAGACAGACAGACAGACAGACAGACGGAAAAACCCTTAGACATTATATATATAGATGGCTGGTCAAAACAACGAAAGCAATTGTTACCATCCACCTTTCATGTCTTCCCTTTTCTTCATAGATTGTAAGCTTGTGAGCAGGGCCCTCATTCCTCTAGGTGTCTGTTGTTTTATGTGATTATTTTTATTCTCTAATGTCTAGTATTTTATGTGCAAGTCCCCTCTAAAATGTAAAGTGCTGCGGAATATGTTGGCACTAAAGAAATTAAATTATAATTATTGTTATCTCCTCGAAGTACCCCTTTAAATGGAAAATTACAAATTTCCACAAACAGCGGTTCCTGAAGTCTTATCGTCCTTTAAACTTTTTAAAGTAGACTTAGTATGGAGTCCCAAGTTCAGCTGGCATAGTTCTATTATTTAAAAGGGTTTTAACCCCTTAAGCCCCAAGGGTGGTTTGCACGTTAATGACCTGGCCAATTTTTACAATTCTGACCACTGTCCCGTTATGAGGTTATAACTCTGGAATGCTTCAACAGATCCCAGTGATTCTGACATTTTTTTCTCAAGACATATTGTACTTCATGATAGTGGTAAAATTTCTTCGATAAGACTTATGTTTATTTGTGAAAAAACAGAAATTTGCAATTTTCCAACTTTGAATTTTTATGCCCTTAAATCACAGATATGCCACACAAAATACTTAATAAGTAACATTTCCCATATGTCTACTTTACATCAGCGATTTCAAAGGGAAAAAAACTCCAAGTAAATGTGGCGCTAACCACCTACGGATTTTTTGAATGCATCCACTTCAAGTGAAAAATGTTAATAAAAATTCATTTATTTTCTCAAAATAAAAAAATAAAATATATTTGTAAAATATTTTTAAAAAACAGTACAACGCGTTTTGGCTGCTATTTTTACAGTGCAGCCTTCATCAGGTAGCAAAAAAAACAAAAAAACAAAAAGAACAAACAATACAATAAGCACTATAAAATCCGTAGGTGGTTAGCGCCACATTTACTTGGAGTTTTTTTCCCTTTGAAATCGCCACCTATGTGGATCTGAAGCAGGATCAACACATAGTTCTCCAAAGTGAGCTGCACAAATTATTGGATTATACAACATATGAAGAAGAGTTGCCTAAAGAATTGATTCCTTGAGAATCTCAACGTGCATTTCTTACCGATAGAAGGTGAGCATAACTACAAATAAAAGAAATGTTTTTAACTTGTTGGTAAAAACGTATTACGCACAGAGGAAGTGCCGCACTTGTCTCTTTTTTTCCCCTCTTTCCCTAAACCAGGGTATTTCTAAATACTTTACGTCAGCACAATTTTGGAAACAAAATTTTTTTGTTAGGGAATTATAAGGGTTAAAATTTGACTAGCAATTTCTCATTTTTACAACACCATTTTTTTAGGGACCACATCACATTTGAAGTCATTTTGAGGGGTCTATATGATAGAAAATAACCAAGTGTGACACCATTCTAAAAACTACACCCCTCAAGGTTCTCAAAACCACTTTCAAGAAGTTTATTAACCCTTCTGGTGCTTCACAGGAATTTTTGGATTGTTTAAAAAAATGAACATTTAATTTTTTTCACAAAAAATTTACTTCCGCTCCAATTTGTTTTATTTTACAAAAAGAAACAGGAGAAAATTCACCCCAAAAGTTGTTGTACAATTTGTCCTGAATACCCCGATACCCTATATGTGGGGGTAAACTACTGTTTGGGCGCATGGCAGAGCTCGGAAGGGAAGGAGCGCCATTTGACTTTTCAATGCAAAATTCGCTGGAATTGAGAAGAGACGCCATGTTGCTTTTGGAGAGCCACTAATGTGCCTAAACATTGAAACCCCCAACAAGTGATACCATTTTGGAAAGTAGACCCCCTAAGGAACTTATCTAGATGTGTGGTGAGCACTTTGACCCACCAAGTGCTTCACAGAAGAGCCGTAAAAATAAAATATAATATTTTTTCACAAAAATGAATTTTCACCCCCAATTTTTTATTTTCCCATGGGAACCAGAAGAAATTCTACCCCAAAAGTTGTTGTGCAATTTGTCCTGAGTACGCTGATAACCCATATGTGGGGGTAAACCACTGTTTGAATGCATGACAGATCTCGGAAAGGAAGGAGCGCCGTTTGACTTTTCAATGCAAAATTGCCTGGAATTGAGATGGGACGCCATGTTGTGTTGGGGAGCCCCTGATGTGCCTAAATATTGAAACCCCCCACAAGTGACACCATTTTGGAAAGTAGACCCCCCACAATTGACCCTATAATGGAACGTAGATCCCCAAGGAACTTATCTAGATGTGTTGTGAGAACTTTGAACCCCCAAGTATTTCACTACAGTTTATAACGCAGAGCCGTGAAAATAAACAATCATTTGTTTCCTACAAAAATGTTTTTTTAGCCCCCCCAATTTTTTTTCCCAAGGGTATCAAGAGAAATTGGACCCCAAAAGTTGTCCAATTTGTCCAGAGTACGCTGATACCCCATATGTGGGGAGGAACCACTGTTTGGGCGCATGGCAGAGCTCGGAAGGGAAGGAGTGCCATTTTGAATGCAGACTTAGATGGATTGGTCTGCAGGCGTCACGTTGCATTTGCAGAGTCCCTGATGTACCTAAACAGTGGAAACCCCCCACACGTGACCCCATATTGGAACCTAGACCCCCCAATGAACTTATCTAGATGTGTTTGGAGAACTTTGAACCCACAAGTATTTCACTACAGTTTATAACGCAGAGCCGTGAAAATAAAAAATCATTTTTTCCTGCAAAAATGGATTTTTAGCCCCCAAAATGTTTATTTTCCCAAGGGTATCAAGAGAAATTGGACATCAAAAGTTGTTCTCCAATTTGTCCTGAGTACGCTGATACCCCATATGTGGAGGGGAACCACTGTTTGGGTGCATGGCAGAGCGTGGAAGGGAAGGAGCGCCATTTGGAATGGAGACTTAGATGGATTGGTCTGCAGGTGTTACGTTGCATTTGCAGAGTCCCTGATGTACCTAAACAGTAGAAACCCCCCACACGTGACCGCATATTGGAACCTAGACCCCCAAGGAACATAACTAGATGTGTTGTGAGAACTTTGAACCCCCAAGTATTTCATGACAGTTTATAATACAGAGCTGTGAAAATAAAAAACTTTTGTCCCACAAAAATGTTTTTTTAGGCCCCCAAATTTTTATTTTCCCAAGGGTAACAAGAGAAATTGGACCCAAGAAATTCTTGTCCAATTTGTCCGGAGTACGCTGATACCCCATATGTTGGGGTAAACCCCTGTTTGGGTACACGGGAGAGCTCAGAAGGGAAGGAGCACTGTTTTACTTTTTCAACGCAGAATTGGCTGGAATTGAGATCGGATGCAATGTCACGTTTGGAGAGCCCCTGATGTGCCTAAACAATGGAAACCCCCAATTCTAACTAAAACCCTAAACCAAAAACACCCCTAATCCCAACTACACCCCCCTAACCCCAACCCTAACCACACCCCTAACCCTGACACACCCCTAACCCTAATCCCAACCGTAAATGTAATCCAAACCCTAACCCTAACCCAAACCATAACCCTAGCCCTAACCCTAACCTTAACCCTAACCCTAGCCCTAACCTTAACCCTAACCCTAGCCCTAACCCTAACCCTAGCCCTAGACCTAATCCTCGCCCTTACCCTAACCCTAGCGCTAACCCTAGCCCTAGCCCTAACCCTAGCCCTAACCCTAGCCCTAACCCTAGCCCTAACCCTAACCCGAGCCCTAAACCTAATGGGAAAATGGAAATAAATACATTTTTTAAATTTTTTTATCTTTCCCTAACGGGGTGATGAAGGGGGGTTTGATTTACTTTTATAGCGGGTTTTTTAGCGGATTTTTATGATTGGCAGCTGTCACACACTAAAAGACGCTGTTTAATGCAAAAAATATTTTTTTGCATTACCACATTTTGAGAGCTATAATTTTTCCATATTTTGGTCCACAGAGTGATGTGAGGTCTTGTTTTTTTTGCGGGACGAGTTGACATTTTTATTGGTAACATTTTCGGGCACATGATATTTTTTGATTGCTTTCTATTCCGATTTTTGTGAGGCAGTATAACAAAAAAACAGCTATTCATCAATTTCTTTTGGGGGGCGTTTATACCGTTCCGCCTTTGGTAAAATGGATAAAGCAGTTTTATTCTTCCGGTCAGTACCTCATTTAGATTATTTTTTTATGTTTTGGCGCTTTTATACGATAAAAACTATTTTATAGAAAAAATAATTATTTTTGCATCGCTTTATTCTGAGGACTATATCTTTTTTATTTTTCACTGATGACGCTGTATGGCAGCTGGTTTTTTGTGGGACAAGATGACATTTTCAGCGGTACCATGGTTATATATATCTGTCTTTTTGATCGCGTGCTATTCCACTTTTTGTTCGGCGGTATGATAATAAAGGGTTGTTTTTTGCCTCGTTTTTTTATTTTTTTTTACGGTGTTCACTGAAGGGGTTAACTAGTGGGACAGTTTCATAGGTTGGGTCGTTACGGATGCGGCGATACTAAATATGTGTACTTTTATTGTTTTGGTTTTTTTTTATTTAGATAATGAAATGTATTTATTGGAACAATATTTTTTATTATTATTTATTTAGGATTTTTTTTTTTTACAGGGGGGGCATCACATTATATTGACAGATCACTGATCTGACACTTTGCACTGTGATCACACAGACACAGCAGGGAGGCTTACCAGCAAGGAGGCTTACTCTGAGCAGGCGCTGGTAAGCCACCTCCTTGAAGGACCCAGATGCAACCCCCCCTCCATTTTGGATCTGGGCCTGCAGGGAGGAGGAGGTAAGAGACCCTCGGTGCAAAGCAATCACATAGCGCTGCTTTGTGGGTCTCAGGGAAGCATGCAGGGAGCCCCCTCCCTGTGCGATGCTTCCCTATACTGCCAGAACACTGCGATCATGTTTGATTGAAGTGTGCCGGGGGTTAATGTGCCGGGGCGGTCCGTGACCACTCCTCACACATAGTGCTGGATGTCAGCTGCGATAGTCAGCTGACACCCGGCCGCGAACGTCCGCGCTCCGCCCGTGAGCGCGGCTGATCGCACTGGACATACTATCCCATCACTGGGAATTAAGTCCCAGGTCACCTTGACGGGATAGTACGTCCAATGGGATTAAGGGGTTAATGGACTTTTGTTTTATTTTTTCCAATGGAGCTTAGAACTTACCAGCAAGTAGTTGCTAACTACCCGCCTGGTCTCCCAGCATTGATCTCTGCCAGCTCATTTGAGTTAATTGCTCCACTATTGCTGTGTTCCCATTGTTCAAATTTTGTCCTGAGATAATCTTTTAAATGTGCCCCTATATAATGGATGTGTCCAACCATGTAGGAATATCGTGTGACGTAACACAACTCCTGGGAAGGGGAGGAAGCAAGAGAGTACAGATAGGACAGCATGGGATCACAGCTGATTATTTACGTGAGGTAAAGCAAGTTTTTAAACAGTCAGGGAGATGTTTTTCCTTACAGAAACCAGTATCTGCAATACCATGCGGCTCTGTCTGTATAGTCTTTTGCTTCCTCCCCTGCCCAGGGTATGATCAGACCATGTTCCTGCACGGTCAGACACAACCATTACACAGTACACAGCAGGGGCACATTTATAAGATTACCTCAGCGCAGGAAGAGTATTTTTGCACATTGAATTGTGAAACTTATTTTTATTGCAAGATCTATTGATTAAAGTGTACTTTGTGTGTGGGAAAACTCCTTTAGTTAAAAAAAAAATTTCTGACCCTGAGGCCTAAGATAGATACAGCTTGATAAAAAACATTCCAAAATGTTTATAAACATACTATTGTACTATTGCACACAGAGCAATAAAAGTAATTCAGTATTTTAATTCTATCATATATACGGATGGATTTTTGTTTTTCTCAGTTTTTTCTAAATAACCTACCTTAACCCCTTCATGACCTTGGGATTTTTCGTTTTTCCGTGTTCGTTTTTCACTCCTCTCCTTCCCAGAGCCATAACTTTTGTATTTTTCCGTCAATTTGGCCATGTGAGGGCTTATTTTTTGTGGGACAAGTTGTACTTTTGAACAACATCATTGGTTTTAGCATGTCATGTACTAGAAAATGGGAAAAAAAATTCCAAGTGCGGTGAAATTGCAAAAAAAGTGCAATCCCACACTTGTTTTTTGTTTGGCTTTTTTGCTAGGTTCACTAAATGCTAAAACTGACCTGCCATTATGATTCTCCAGGTCAGTACGAGTTCATAGACACCTAACATGTCTAGGTTATTTTTTACCTATGTGGTGAAAAAAAATTCCAAACTTTGCTAAAAAAAAAAAAAATTGCGCCATTTTCCGATACCCGTAGCCATTTTTCATGATCTGGGGTCGGTTGAGGGCTTCTTTTTTGCGTGCCGAGATGACGTTTTTAATGATAGCATTTTGGTGCAGATTCGTTCTTTTGATCGCCCGTTATTGCATTTTAATGCAATGTCGCGGCGACCAAAAAAACGTAATTCTGGCGTTTTGAACTTTTTTCTCGCTACGCTGTTTAGCGATCAGGTTAATGCTTTTCTTTAGTTGATAGACCGGACGATTCTGAGCGCGGCGATACCAAATATGCGTAGATTTGATTTTTTTATTGATTTATTTTGATTGGGGCGAAAGGGGGGTGATTTAAACTTTTATATTTTTTTTTATTTTTTTCACATTTTTTTTTACTTTTTTTAAAACTTTTGCCATGCTTCAATAGCCTCCATGCGAGGCTAGAAGCAGGCACAGCACGATCGCCTCTGCTACATAGCAGCGATCTGCTGTTCGCTGCTATGTAGCTAAAAATCAGGTGTGCTGTGAGCGCCGGCCACAGGGTGGCGCTCATAGCTACCGGCGATCAGTAACCATAGAGGTCTCAAGGACCTCTATGGTTACAATTCTGAAGCATTGCCGACCCCCGATGTGACGGGGGTTGGCGATGACGTCATTTCCGGCCGCCCGGCCGGAAGCGGTAGTTAAATGCCACTGTCTGCGTTTGACAGCGGCATTTAACTAGTTAGTAGGCGTGGGCAGATCGCGATTCTGCTCGCGCCTATTTCGGGCACATGTCAGCTGTTCAAAACAGCTGACATGTCCCGGCTTTGATGCGGGCTCACCGTCGGAGCCCGCATCAAAGCAGGGGATCTGACCTCGGACGTACTATCCTGTCCGAGGTCAGAAAGGGGTTAAAGACTTGAAGCCATTTGCGGTAGGATGGTTTTCAAGGCATCACAATCACAACTTAATTCATACTGGCCAGCATGGTGACAGTGGAGAATTTACATAAATCAGGTGGGGTCCTGAGTTCAAATCCCACCAAGGACAACATCTGCAAGGAGTTTGTATGTTTTTCCCGTGCTTGTGTGGGTTTCCTATGGTTTTCCGCCACACTCAAAAACCATAAAGATAGGGAACTTTGTGAGCCCCAATGGGGACAGTGATTATGATGTCTGTAAAGTGCTGTGGAATTAATGGCGCTATTTAAGCTAGTAAACTAAATATTTAAAAATAAGCACATTTCTGGTTGCTTTACTATGCTGGGGTTGGGGTCCAGTATGTATTTGTCCACGTACTGATAGGATGCTACAACATATCTCATGTTACAGAAAATGGTACAACTGTGTTGACAAATTGAGGGAAAGAAAAAGTACAAAGGCATCAATATTTTTCAAACACATTGCTAAAAGAATAGTTCACACAGTCTTAATCTCCAGATGATATATCCATGGTACAGTTCTGTATATTGTTGGCTGCTCATAAATAACAGCTTGGTGCACACAAGGGTTCATAAAAATTGTACATATATCCTGGGACGCAGTGTGAAATTGTTATAGTGATGCCAGTTTTCTTTCATCAAGCTCTTGAAATTCCTTATCAATTTTGATAAAGGCTTTGAAGATGCAAAATATCTTACTTTATTGTTGTTTTTTCTTCTTTTCACAGAATACCATATTTCAGAGAGATGTTATCCATATGTCCTCTACATCCTTGTTGTGTACTAGTTTACTTTCTTTAAAGAAAATGCTTATGATTGATCACATGTGAGCTAAACAGAAAAAGACTTCAGCTATCAAAAAACTCACAGCATTGGCTGCTTTATGAACATGTATCCATGGCTCTCACATGTCTCTACAGCAGAGGTGTCAAACTGCATTCCTCAAGGGCTGCAAACAGGTCATGTTTTCAGGATTTCCTTGTACTGCACAGGTGATAATTTAATCACCTACACACATAATGATTACAGCACCTTGTGCAAAGCTAAGGAAATCTTGAAAACACGCATGTTTGCGGCCCTCGAAGAATGCAGTTTGACACCCCTGGTCTTCAGAACATAGAAGAGGAAATAACTTACTGATCACTGGGCTTCTGATGACTGGAACTCCCAGATACCTCAAGAATGGGGCACAATCTGGAATGGGTGCACATTAGCCAAGGTGCACCTTAGTCTACAGAGATGAGCAAACCCGAACTTAAAAGTTTGGGGTTCGTACCGGACAGTTAGTGTCCAGTGCTAAACGCCAAACATGGACTTCTCCCGGAAGTCTGTTGCAATGTTCTGAGTTTCGGGGGAACAGAGAGAGAGAATATTTTTACAGATCTTGATTGTTTTCAATGGAGTTCTGGTTCAAGTTCGGGTACAGTTCTTGTACATGAACGGAACTTTCAACTAACGTTCAGGTAAGTTACCAGAACCCAAACTTTTATGGGTCCGCTCATCCCTAGTCCTCTGCTCTATTCATTGTCTAAAGGACTGCCAGAGAAAGTCAGCTACAGTGCTCGACTATTTCCAGCAGTCCCTGTGCGGTTCTCGGGATTTAGAGTCACATTTTCGAGATCACTGGAAGTCTTAGTGGTCAGATCACCAGCAATCAGTTAAGTCATTCTCTATTCTGTGGTTAAGGAATAACATTCAATCCTGGTAGCACTCCTTTCATTTTTATACACCTTCTACTTTTAACATATACTGTATGTGTATTATTTACTTTACACTTGGTGGCTATCTTCTTTGAATATGGATGTCAGACAGTATGAGATAATTGTATTTGCACTTATGACTTCATAATGTACTTGATTTTGTTTTTTATTATGTCTTTTTCATTTTTTCGTGTTTGGTGATCTATTTTTTTAATTGCTGATCTATACGATTTGCATAGCCCAATCAAGTGTTTGTACTACAGTGGGGACATTTATATAATATAAATCCTCTGTTCTTATCTATTGGTTTTAATTACTTTTGACCTTTTTTTGCCTCTAGCTACTTAGCCAGTTCAAGAACAAGCAAATGTCTCCCATTCGTGACCCTCAAACCGCCATATATGTGTTTCCTGACGATCACGCCAGCTCACTCTGAGTGCTAGCACTGATCGTGGGCGTTTATCTCCTCTGACAATAGTGACATATAGCTTCATCAGCAGAAAAATAAAAAACTTATAGCTCTCACAATAGAGCGATGCAAAAATAATTATTTTTTCCATAAAAGTTTTAATTGTGTAAAAGCGCTAAAACATTAAAAAAATATGTAAATGAGGTATCGCTGTAATCATACTGACCCGAAAAATAAAGCTGCCTTATCAATTTTACAACACGTAGAACAGCATAAAAAAGAAAAAGAAACTATCAGTGAATTGCTGTTTTTTGTTCATTTTACCTCTTAAAAATCAGTAATTCAAAGGCTCTGGGAAAGGTGAAAAGGCTCCTCACCCTCCAAAGTAAATTCAGTAAATTCTCCCAAACCCAAATGCCCCCTCACTTCTGAGCCCCAGTGCACCAAAAATGCATTAAGCATCACCGATACTTGGCATTTCTGTTTGGCATTTCTGTTACAACGAAACCCCTCCTAATCTATGGGTGCATGTATCCAGAAGCATGAGCTGGGCGTAATATACTGGGCACCAAAGCATCCTGGTGACTACAATGTACTGCGCACTACAATACTAGAATGGCAATTTGCAATTTTCACTCAGCAACATTCACTGTTGCTTATTTCTGGAAAAAACTCATGGAATCAAAATCATGGATAAATTCCAGAAGTATAATTTCCAAAATGAGGTCACTTGAGGGGGATTCTGCTCCTCTAGCACTTAGGGACTCTGTATATGGAGTCCACAAACTAATCTAGCAAAATCTGCGCTCCAGGAAGCAAATAGCGTTTCGTCCCTCCGGAGTTTCTCTGTATCTCTAATTAGTACTGTACGGCCACATATACATAATTCTAAATTCAGCAGAAATTGTGGGACAAATTTTGGTGTTTGATGCCATTTTTACCAATTTCCTACTGTGAAAATGTAAAATCTGGGGCTAAGGCTACTTTCACACTAGCGTTAACTGCAATACGTTAAAATGCGTCGTTTTGCAGAAAAAACGCATCCAGCTAAATATTTTGCTGGATGCGTTTTTTCCCCATAGACTTGTATTGGCGACGCATTGCGACGGATTTGCATACGTCGGTATACGTCTTTCGACGGATGCGTCGAAATTAGGCAACACGTCATCTGGAAAAACGTAGATTGCAACGTTTTTTGGCTCCGACAAAAAAACGTGTCTCGGCGCATCCATCGGCATGCGTCTTTGGCTACAATGAAAGTCTATGAGCGACGGATGCGTCGAGACACGTCGTACGACGCAATGCAGCGCTGCAATACGTTTTTTTCTACTGAGCATGCTCAGAAACAGGATTTTTTTAGCTAATTGGCCAGACATCCCCAAATAGACGGATCCGTCGAAATGCTGTATGCGTTGCATACATTTTGCACTTTTTTGACGCATCCGTTTTTTCAGCAAAAAGACGTTTTTGTGACGGTTTGCAGTTAACGCTAGTGTGAAAGTAGCCTAAAACAACATTTTAGTGTAAAAACTTTAATTATTTTTTCTTCACAGCCCAATGGAATAAAATTCTGTGACATACTTATAATGTCAATATAATCACTGCAACCCAGATGAATTAATTGAAAGATGTAGTTTGTAAAATAGGGTAATTTATAAAGGGTTCTGCTGTTCTGGCATCTCAGGGGCTCTGCCAATATGACATAGCGCTCTCAAACCAGTCTAGAAAAATCTGAACTCCAATATGATGCTTCTTCCCTTCTGAGCTTTGCACTGTGCCTCAAAAATAGTTTTCGACTACGTATGGGGTCTCGGCGTAGTCAAAAAAATTTGCACAACAAATTTTGTGGTCCATTGTCTCCTGCTATCTTTGTCAAAATGAAATAATTTGGGGCTAAAACAACTTTTTTGTGGGAAATATTTTTTTTCTATTTTCACAGATCAACGTTGTGAAATTCTGTGAAGCACCTGTGGGTTCAAAGTGCTCACCACACATCTAGATAAATTCCCAGAGGGGCCTAGTTTCCAAAATAGGGTATCTTGTAAGGGGTTGCCACAGTTTAGGCACATCAGGGACTATCCAAATCCGACATGATACCTGCAGATTTGCAGACCATTCCATCAAAGCATGCATTTTAAAACATTATTCCTTCCTTTCTGAGCCCTGTCATGTGTCCAAACAGTAGTTTTCCCCCACATATAGGGTATCTGCATACTCACGAGAAATTGCACATGAGGTCTGTTTTCTCCTGTTACCCTTGTGAGAATAAAATAAATTGGGGCTAAAAAGAACATTTTTGCACCTGGGGGTTCAAGGTGCCCACCACACAATAGATACATTCCTTGAGGGGTCTAGTTTTCAAAATGGTGTCACTTGTGAAGAGTTTCCACTGTTTAGGCACATCAGGGGCGACATGGTGCCTGCTAATGATTCTAACCAATTTTGTGCTCCAAAAGTAAAAAGGCGCTCCTCCCCCTCTTAGCCCTGTTGTGCGCTGAAACAGTAGCTTCCCCCACATATGGGGTATAGATGTACTCAGGAGAAATTGCACAACAAATTTTAGGGTCCATTTAGTCCTATTACAATTGTGAAAATAACTAAAATTGGGGTTTAAATTAAAAGTTTTGTGAAATAAAAATTAAAGTTCATTTTTTCCTTCCACATTGCTTCAGTTCCTGTGACAATGCATGTCATATCGAAGAAATGTTACGACTATCAAAAAGTGCAATATATCACGAAAAAATAGTCTCAGAATCAGTGGGATTTGTTTAAGTGTTTCAAAGTTATTACCACGTAAATTAATACTGGTCAGAATTGTAAAACAGGCTTTGGGATGCAGGGATTGTTTCTTTTTGATATTTCAATAATTTTTGCTACTTTTTGTTATGATACACAGGGTCTGATTTGTATATCTTTTTTATATTCTTTTTTTTTGCCGATATTGGAGGCAACTACAAAAAATTAAAAGGCTATAAGAGACTGTTTTTCACATTTGTTTTAATGTTTTTTTGTAACCACAAAGTACTACTAAAATACAAAGTACTAGTAAAGTACACTTTAATTTCCATTCACTTTCCTGTAATAATTATTGTTATGAACCTGACATGTGTTTTATTTTGTTTTGCAGTGGTAAGAGGCTAGAAATAGTGATTCAAACCAGCAGCATTTTTTATTTTATTTTTATTTCCAGCTATCATTGATGTATTTATTTATTTTTTTACTCATTTTTTTTTATTTCACCAGTTGTTCCTCCCACGTCATAAAAGAAGTTTGGGAAGAGATTAAAAGATTTTTTTTTAATACTATATAACTGATTTCCCCTGTAACTGGTACTGGCTTTTTAGTCTCAGTTACAGGGCAAATTAAGCTTCTCGATTGCATTGCAGAGCAGATATAGATCTGTTAGGACCCTGCAGTTCCTGCTCCCTCCCGGTTCCAGGTCATCAAATGATCACTAGGATGAAAGAAAGAACTCAGGGCAGGTAAATACACTGGAAATAAACCATCTCTATGTGACGCCCAAGAGACCGGGGTACCCAGCACCGGACCAATGGGGTTTGTCTCTTGAGGGGGGTGTCACGGGTGGCTTGACCCGGTGCTGTGGCCTCAGGCAATGCACAGTGTAAAGG
Source organism: Ranitomeya imitator (assembly GCF_032444005.1). Taxonomy (NCBI): domain Eukaryota; kingdom Metazoa; phylum Chordata; class Amphibia; order Anura; family Dendrobatidae; genus Ranitomeya; species Ranitomeya imitator. The sequence goes on along the minus strand of NC_091286.1, from coordinate 60,439,120 downwards.
GTATCGTGAGGGAACAGGCACTTACTTGATCAGCAGCAGGTTCTCCCAGCGGTGATGATCCCAATCCTGGATAGATGGCTATTGTCCAAATGAAAGACTGAGGCACTGAAACGTTTAACCAGTTTACTTTAACAAAAAAAGGATTTACAACCAGTCCTGTCACCGGAGTCTGTATGGGAACTCTGAGTTACTTTGACCCTGCCGGGGTCTTCGCCTCTTATTGTACGCAATATCTGTGTGGCCCTGCTGCTGTATGTGAACTGGCTGCCGGCCCAATCTGTCCCCTCCGGGTCCTGGTTCGACGGGCAACCCGAGTCCTTTTATCGGCTTACCCCCTCCAGGAGTACCGCTGAACTCTGTGTCTGTTGCTGCGTCCGACCCTAGTGAAGCTGATATCACCTCACGTTTTTCCGGTTGCTGTATTATATGTAATGAATACAGCCACGGATCCGGTATCCGTCTTTGCGCCTGTTCTGGGTAGTGATTAATGCTACCCGGTTCTCACAATGTCCTTTTTCTCTATCCCTCTTCTCCTCAGGCCGGTGATTTAGGCCTGGTAACAGTCACAGGGCTGTTAGAGATTCAACTGTATGACCTCTCACTTTCAGCTCCTTAGCCCAACTGCCAGTTCTTCTCTCAGACCAGAATGGATCAAGGGGAGTCTCTGGAGCTCCCCCTTCTGGCCGGAGGTGGTAGTGCAGTCTTGCTATTTTAGTATTTGCATTTACTGTCAGTAACTATTTTTGTGGCAAATACCCCTAGGGGTGCCACATTCCCCCTTAGTTAAGAACAGTACTCCGGGACTGTGGGACAATAACATTTTGAAATAACAATTAATATGTACAGAGTCTTAAAAATGAAAAGTTACAAAAACCACTCGAGGAAACAAAAATATAGTTCTGTACAAAGTCACTTCAAATAGCGTCCATTAATACAGTTCTATCCTTGAAGGTATTAGGAAAGGCACTGTACTTAGTGTCCAGGAATTTAGTTCCATTTTTCCAACGGAGTTATCAATATAAAGTCTAAAGAAAGTTCAAAAAGAGCGAGGAGCAAAGTTCAAAAAGCAGTCTTTCCGGAGCTTTGATTTAGTGCCTCCGGGCTGATAAAAAGTTCAAGAATATGCAATAAGTTCATACAGACAAGTCTCTGTAGGTACTGGGCTTAAACTTTGCAGAATGATAACAATGACTATACTACATTTTCTGTTTAACTATATATGGCATAACATATATACAATTCACATTATGAGCTTTATAGTTGGTAATCTGCATACCTGGCCGGTAATTGGCCCTGGGTACTACGCTGTGATCTACGTAATAACGGTATCTCTTCATGTGGTGTACTACTGTCTACTGCGGATGTAGTATCTGCCCGCTCTGCTAAAGATAATTCCACGACTATGGAGTTGGCAAGTCCACCGTGAATGGGATCACTCTGATCAGGAATCTGTTCTTCCTGGCCTGGAATCTCCTGTAGTACGGGGTCAGCCTCTTCCTGTCTTGGGACTTCTGGTGTTGGGTAAAAGTCCACCATGGGAACCACTACTGCACCATGGTATGTTAGTAGGGTTCTGGGAAAGTCTCCTATACAGGTGTGATACATTTCCTCTTCTTTTTCCTTTACTAGTTGAACCTGTATGGGTTGAATAACTTCTGGTTCTGGCTGGACAACTTCTGGCTCTTTCAATGCTTCTGGACATAATTTAAGATTGTCTCTTGACACTAGTACAGATGTTAAGCCCCCGTTTTTGCTAATGAGACACATTTTAGGATTATCCATTCTTGTTGGTAAAATTGTGTAGGGTACGGTTTCCCACTGATTGTCTAGTTTATTGGTTCGACGATTTCTCTTGAGCACTTGGTCACCCGGTCTTAATGGGGTCGCTAGAGCATTCTGGTTGAAAGTTCGCTCTTGTCTTTCTCTAGTTTGCTGAAGGCTTCTTTCCACACTCTCTTGCACTTGGCGATACTGCTTTTGCCGTATGATATCCCAATTGGAGTCTTGGACTTCTGCGTCTGGTTTCAGAATTCCCATTTCTAGATCGATTGGTAATTGGCCGGGTCTTGCACGCATAAGGTAAGCTGGGGTGCAATTGGTGGAGCTCACCGGGACATGATTATACAGATCCACCAAGTCAGGCAATTTCTCTGGCCATTGATTCCTTTCTGTCTCAGGTAAAGTCTTTAGTAGTTCTATTACAATATGGTTCATCTTCTCGCATAAGCCGTTTGTTTGTGGATGATAGGCCGTCGTCCGGATCTTTTTGCAACCATACATATTACAGAATTCTCTGAAGATCTCTGATTCAAAGGCTGTACCTTGGTCGGTGAGAACCTGTTCCGGATATCCATGTGGTCTACAAAAGTATGTTTGGAACGCTTTGGCTGCTGTTTTTGCTGTCAGATCTTTTACGGGTACTACTACCAAGAAGCGTGAATAATGGTCCACGATGGTCAAGGCATAGACATAGCCGGACCGGCTTGGTGTCAACTTCACGTGGTCTATGGCTACAAGTTCAAGTGGTTGTTTGGTGATTATGGGCTGCAGTGGTGCTCTTTGGTTCTTTTGATCGTTTCTTCTGAGGTTGCACGGGCCACAATTTCTGCACCACTGTTCGATTGATTTTCTCATCCCGACCCAATAAAATCTTTCTCTTAGAAGTACTTCTAACTTTTTCCAACCAAAGTGACCAGCACCATTATGGTAAGCTTCGAGGACCATCTTAACATCTTGTTTAGGCACGATAATCTGCCAAACCAATTCATGTGTTTTCGGATTGGTGTACCTTCTACAGAGCTTCCCTTGATACAGGAACATTTTGCCTCTCTCTTTCCAGAGTTGATGCGTCTCTTCTGGGGCATCCTCATCGGGATATGCACTTTGCTCAGTTAACAGTTCCTTCACCAACTTCACAGCCGGATTGCTGTCTTGGGTGTCAGCCCATCTATGGTGTGCTAACGGATTAAAATTCACCTCTTGTTGTTTCTGATAGGTACTTGACTGATGATGTTTTGCCTTGGGATGATGGAAGGCTGGTAGTTCAATTTCTTCAAGCTCCCCCATTTCTTCTTCTACATCTCTCAAGTGTGGCATCCGGGATAGGGCATCGGCATTTCCATTCTTGCGACCTGCTCGATACTTGATCTTGAAGTTGTAATTAGATAACCGGGCTATCCATCGCTGTTCTAACGCACCTAATTTGGCTGTGTCCAGGTGGGTCAACGGATTGTTGTCAGTATAGACAATAAATTCTGCAGCGCCCAGATAGTGTTTGAAACGTTCAGTCACAGCCCAAACTACTGCCAGTAGTTCCAATTTGAAGGAGCTGTAATTTTCTGAATTTCTTTCAGTAGGCCGGAGCTTTCTACTTGCAAAGGCGATGACTTTCTCCCGACCTTCTTGCTTTTGTGACAGCACCGCTCCTAGTCCCACATTACTGGCATCGGTGTAGAGGATGAAAGGTTGATGGTAATCTGGGTATGCCAGAACCTCTTCTCCGGTTAGTGCCTTCTTTAGTTGTTCAAAGGAGTCTTCCCTTTCGTCGTTCCACTGAAAAGGAGGGTTTCGGTTTGAAGGTTTCTTCGTCTGCCCTACCAAGGTGTCTTGCAAGGGTGCTGCCAACTTGGTAAATCCTTTTATAAATCTGCGATAGTAACCCACCAATCCCAGGAATTGTCTCACTTCTTTTGCGCTGGTAGGTCTTGGCCAATCCCTTATGGCGCTTATTTTCTCGGGATCTGGTGCTACTCCCTCCGAACTCACGATGTGTCCCAGGTACTGTACCTTTGGCTTGAGAAGGTGACATTTGGATGGCTTGACTTTCATGCCATACCTGGATAAGGCTTCGAACACTTCTGCCAGGTCTATTAAGTGTTGTTCGTAAGTCTTTGAGTAGACGATCACATCATCTAGGTACAGGAGGACGGTCTCGAAGTTCTTGTGTCCGAGGCAGCATTCCATCAGCCGCTGGAAGGTACCGGATGCGTTGCAGAGTCCGAACGGCATGCGATTAAATTCACATAGACCCATTGGTGTGGTGAATGCCGTCTTTTCCTTATCTCGCTCAGCCACAGGGACTTGCCAATACCCGCTTGTTAAGTCTAAGGTGGAAAAATAATTAGCAGATTTCAAAGCAGTTAAGGACTCTTCTATCCTAGGCAAGGGGTAGGCGTCTTTATGGGTGATGTTATTAATCTTCCGGTAGTCTACACACATTCTCATGGTTCCGTCCTTTTTTTTGACAATCACTAGAGGGGCCGCCCAGGGGCTACAGCTGTCTCTTATTACCCCGGCCTGTTTCATCTCCCTCAGCATATCTTTTGCACATTGATAGTGAGCGGGCGGTATGGGTCTATATCTTTCTTTTATTGGGGGATGGTCACTGGTGGGGATTGTGTGTTCTACCCCTTCTATCCGTCCGAAGTCCAATGGGTGTTTACTGAAGACTTGTTCATATTCCGTCACTAGCCTATACACCCCTTGTTTTTGATGGGTAGGTGTTGAATTTATGCCCACGTGTAGCTGTTGGCACCAATCCTCCATTTCTCCATCTGAGCCATTGCCTTCCACCTGACAGGTTGGTTCTAAGGGCTCAATGGTTGTGATGGCATTGTTGTCAACAGTATATAGCTTTGCCATTGTAGCATACCTTGGCAAAGTGACCTCTTCCTCTCCACAGTTCAAAAGTCGTACCGGCACTCGTCCCCGGTGTACCTCGACTATCCCTCGTGCTGTGAGTATAGTGGGCCTGCTGTCGGTGTACACTGGTTCTATTAAGGCTTGATAATCTCGTCCCTTAGTACCAATGGCTGCTCTACACCATACCAGCATTTCTGTTTTTGGTGGGATTACAATAGATGTTGGATCACTTACCCTCACACTGCCGATTTCTCCACCTGCAACTTCTACCTGTTGCCTTAACATCAATACTTTTATTTCCCTCCGGAGAACTCTCTGCTGGCAGGATTGGGCAGTTTCAGCAATTTGCTGTAAGACAGAAATGACTTCGGAAAAGCAGTTCTCTAACACATTAATTCCTATCAATACAGTTGGTTCACAGTTCCGCCGGTCAACATCAACAACAATTATACCCTGTTTCTTCAATTCTACTTTACCAATCTTTATGGTAATCTCCCTGAATCCTAGTTTCGGTACCAACTTACCATTACTGGCCCATATATCTAGTTCAACATCAGAGGGCCCTTTATCAATATCTGCATCAGCCCAGTACCTCTTATAAAGGATATACGGTATAGATGAAATCTGGGAACCTGTGTCCAGCAAAGCATTGAGGGGCATTCCGTCCAGCACGATAGGGATAATGGGTCGTCCTCCGATGTACCTGTCGTGCCAGGGTGTTGGGCCTTGAAAGTTCATTCCTGCGAAGCGGCCCGCATTCCCAGGGGATTCCCGTTTAAATCACAATCTCGTGCAAAGTGGCCTGGCTGCTGGCAACGGCGGCAAATGGGCTGTCCATCCGGTTGGTAGCGGTCGCGGGGTCGTCCTCTCCATGTCGGGTATCTCCGGGGTCTCATCCATGGAACACCTTCTCTACGGTTTGACAACTCCATCTTGGGTCCTCTCATCTCCTGCATGGTTTTAGCCATTGAAGCAACAACATCAGTTAAAGAGTCAAGCTTTTGTTGAAGAGCCTCATTAGTATTGGGCCCCAGGGGCTTAGCAATGGCCCCGGACATAGCTGATGTCACTGGTACTCCATGTTGTTGAGGAGCCTCTGCCATGAGTTGCGCAGGATCCTGATCCCGAGGTGCCTCTGCCAGCTGGAGACGTATAACGCTCTCCTTTAATTGGGCAAATGTCAATTCAGGGTTCTTAAAAACAAGCATGCTCACATGCCCCCGGTGAGAAGGGGTGTAGAGTCCCTCAATAAATTGATCTCTTAGCAGTTTATCCGCTCCGGTGTTAAAAATGGGTTCAGCCAGTGTAAGTTATTTAAGGGCTTCCTGCAGGTTTAAGGCAAAGTCTCTCACGCCCTCATTAACTTTTTGTTTGCAATTAAAGAATCGTACTTTAGCTTTGCTGCTGGCAGTGGTTTCAAATGTAGCTTTTAATCCAGCAAATATGCGTTCAACAGTGCTTTTTAGATCAGCTGCCCATGCTGTGACTTCTCGCTTAGCATGGCCACTTAACTGCATCATCAGGAGACTAACACGCTGAACTTCACCCACAGGGAACATGTCAAAATGGGCCAGCATCTTTTCTCTGAAATCGTCAAGGGTATTAGGCTCACCTTCATACATTGGAAGCCATGGGCCACCCGGGGTATATGGCATCAGCACCGGCATGATGGGCGCCACTCCTTGCACCGCTGCGCTACTGGACTCTCTATCGACACTCTGTCTTTCAGCTGCATTAGCGTCGCCGGGTGCTGCGGCGTCTCCGTGCTGCGACATACTGTACCCCCTTAGTTAATCCGGACCCTTCCGGTCCTCCGCTTCCGTCGGGATAGTGTAGATTCGTTCCGCTGTGCAGCAGGATCGATTTTCCCCTTGCTCTGATGTCAGAGCGCTCAGCTTGGTGCCGCCCACAATGACACGCCCCCTGCTGCTCCCACCCACCGCGCTCTGTAATGGCGGATTCTGAAGTTTTTCAGTTAGACTGGGGCTCAGGTGATGGCGTAGCTCAATTAACAGTCTCGTGCCTAACGGTTATGAAGTGATTACCTCAGGGGATGGCGGCCATCTTTACTCCATTATAACCAATGGGGAAAAGTCACTTTCAATAGTTTTCAATGGAGAATGGATTTTTCTTTAATAAAGTCAATTTTCAAGATTTTTCATCCCAGTTTTCACAGTTTTGGGCTCCAATCACGGCACACAATACCCGGTATACGGGCTGGCTAGATCCTGTTCGTGACGCCAATTGTGACGCCCAAGAGACCGGGGCACCGGACCAATGGGGTCTGTCTCTTGAGGGGGGTGTCACGGGTGGCTTGACCCGGTGCTGTGGCCTTAGGCAATGCACAGTGTAAAGGGTATCGTGAGGGAACAGGCACTTACTTGATCAGCAGCAGGTTCTCCCAGCGGTGATTATCCCAATCCTGGATAGATGGCTATTGTCCAAATGAAAGATTGAGGCACTGAAACATTTAACCAGTTTACTTTAACAAAAAAAGGATTTACAACCAGTCCTGTCACCGGAGTCTGTATGGGAACTCTGAGTTACTTTGACCCTGCCGGGGTCTTCGCCTCTTATTGTACGCAATATCTGTGTGGCCCTGCTGCTGTATGTGAACTGGCTGCCGGCCCAATCTGTCCCCTCCGGGTCCTGGTTCGACGGGCAACCCGAGTCCTTTTATCGGCTTACCCCCTCCAGGAGTACCGCTGAACTCTGTGTCTGTTGCTGCGTCCGACCCTAGTGAAGCTGATATCACCTCACGTTTTTCCGGTTGCTGTATTATATGTAATGAATACAGCCACGGATCCGGTATCCGTCTTTGCGCCTGTTCTGGGTAGTGATTAATGCTACCCGGTTCTCACAATGTCCTTTTTCTCTATCCCTCTTCTCCTCAGGCCGGTGATTTAGGCCTGGTAACAGTCACAGGGCTGTTAGAGATTCAACTGTATGACCTCTCACTTTCAGCTCCTTAGCCCAACTGCCAGTTCTTCTCTCAGACCAGAATGGATCAAGGGGAGTCTCTGGAGCTCCCCCTTCTGGCCGGAGGTGGTAGTGCAGTCTTGCTATTTTAGTATTTGCATTTACTGTCAGTAACTATTTTTGTGGCAAATACCCCTAGGGGTGCCACATTTACCTTCTATATGCGGAATCCGACTGTGTATGACAGTTGACACCCTACTCCTGCAATTGATCTGTCCTTTGCAGCTGTTTGCTATGCAATGACATTTTTTAACCTGTTTTTTTGCTTGTTTGTTTCTTACTTTTCACTTGTAATAGCATCTGCAACACTCCCCATTTTTAACACACCCTCATTTTTATCAGATTGATTATTTATGTCCATTTTACAGCGAGATAGCTAATCATGCAATATATAGAGATTCAGTAATAACAGAATGGCATTTAATTGTTTTCGTCAAAAAGCTCTGGCATTTTCGTTTGGTGACCACTTGTCTTCTCTGTTTTGCTATAATGTATTGAAGGCTGATTTGCATGTGTGAACCAAGAGAATCACTGCTGTTAGAAGCAGAGGCTTGTAACATGGTACATCAAATTCACTTTCTGCCTTACAATAGTGGGCAGCAACAGAAATTTCACAGTAAAAGGCTCATCAAATCAAACACTCTTTATTGCAATAAGCAACTGACAATCAAACCAAGCAATAGAAATTGTGCTGATGTTATATAATGCTGGTGGTATTTCATTTAGTATTGTAATAAATTTCTAAACGTTTTCAAACTTTGACCAGTTTTACTGATACCTCCTCTTACTATTATACTAGATATTTTCAAAGAATTGCATCACTAGTCCTGATGTAATTAGAACACCAGAGAATTTGTTTTAGACCGGAGTCACACTTGCGAGATCAATGCGAGAAACTCACGCAAGTCTCTCGCATCAAGTCCCGGCACTGCCGCCGGCACTCAGGACCGGAGTGTGTGGCTGGATGTATTTCTATCCAACTGAATGCTCCGGTCCCGAGTGTCGGCGGCAGTGCCAGGAATTGATGCGAGTTTCTCGCATTGAACTCGCAAGTGTGACCCCGATCTTAGAGTGAAGAGCTATCAATTGGCATTACCAAATTAAGCATACAAATGTTTCATAGGGAGCATATATATTTTTTAATGACCTAATATCTTTATCAAGTTATTGTGTTAAAGGTAACCTGTCATGTCCGATACTGGCACTAACATGCAGATATAGGGTTAATCTGCACGTTAATAACCATTGTAATGAATGTGCAACACCCAGGAGAAAATTTCTCCTGGGAGTCAACGACTTTCAGTCATGCAGACTAGGGTGAAAATGCTTTCCATAAAAAAAATAAAAATTATTTAAAGTCTCACCTCCTATAATTGTTACACATAGTGATCTGCAATATCCTTTAAAAATAATTTTTTGTTGTGTCTAAAAGATGGCTCAATGTCAGCCCTTGAACACTTATTAGTTGTTAAAATTGGATTTGGGTAGTTTTCATATAAAGCAGCTATAATCTCTACAATTTTCTTATTTGTAATTTGTAAAGAATATTTTAGATTACTAATATTATTTTATATTTCCCGCTTCAAAGGAAACTTGCCAAACTACAGACAACATTCAGTATTATTCACTGTTTAAGGCAAGTCTAAACTCTAATTATTTACACCCATGTGTGCTTTACTAAATTACATTTTTGCTTGAAATTCACTTAGGGTGATTTACTAGGGATGAGCGAATCCCTTTGTATTATGTGCAACTCTATCTGGAAGTGAATGGAGTGAAGGGTGTGTTAGGGGTCGAGTTCCTGCCTCTGCACAGGGGGAATCTCGAGCCATCTCCGCTGCGGTCTCCCATTCTTCTCCTGCTGCAGTAGAGCCTGCTCAGTGGAGGCGTCGGTCCCAGCGTCATGCTCAGTCTGACACTGTGCGAAGGGTTACTGCTGTCCTTCCAGCTTCTGCCATTGTAGCCAGTACTGGTCAGCAGCGAGCAGACGTCTTTGGGACTAAGTCCTCCTTTTCCCCTTCTGAGCATGCCCAGGGTAAGATCTCTCATTGGAGATCAAGGGTCACATGCTCAGGTACTGCAGCAAATCCTATTGGTCCTCTAGGAAGGTCCTGAAGGTGTTCAACATCTGTGGCAGCCTCTCATTGGTCCTTCTAGGAAGGTCCTGTGCTTGCTGCAGCTATAAGAGTTGCGCATGACCGCACGGCCATGCGCTAGTATCAATTTATGTATGAGCTCAGCGCCAGTGTGGTCATGTTTGTATGCAGTCAGGGACCCGGCTGAAATAAGCCCCTAGAATGCTGGCACCTCCGGCGAGGAGTTTCGTGTGTGTGTATTCAGGGACCCGGCTGAAATAAGCCCCTAGAATGCTAGCACCTCCGGCGAGGAGTTTCATGTTTGCATTTGACTGCATGACCACATCTGCTCTACTAAGTAGCTGTATTCCTCTGTGACCCAAACAGGGCACAGCTTTATCTTTGTTAACAGACTCTGTGAAGTAACAGAGTCTGTTTATACTACTATATTGTACCGCCATATCTAGCAGCAGGTGCTTTCCTGCACGGTGGATCCCGGGTTGCAAACGCACCAACTTATAATAATAAATAAATATATATTCGGTGCGTTCCGCCAACCCTAACAGGGTGAGCATGCGCAATAGCGCCCTCTCACACTTCATTTACTGTCCTGGTTTACATCCAGGACAATAAAGTTTGTTGAAAGGCTGAGTGCAGGGCAGCCAACCAACAAACTTTGTGTCTGTAGCCTCTCCCTCAGTCATTAGTATAGGTTGCTAATGGCAAAGGAGAAGGTACACAGCCAAATACGCAGAAATTTGCTCATCCCTAGCAGAAATGTATCAAACTTTAATATAATGTGATTTAATTTTTGCTATTTAGGCCTCCCACGGGTTTAATCACTGTTGTCAGAAAAAATAGCATCTTCTAATTGCAGAGTTAGAGGAATTTGGTTAATTGGAAGGACAGCAGGCATTATTGCCAATTCTAAGCTGTCGAATTGGCAGGTGTTGACCAGGATTTATTTTCACCAAAGTTCTTTTGTTCTGGGAAAAAGCAAGAATCCTGACAAAGCAACAATATCATGTGATCAGTAAGGTGAAGAGTCTGTTTGTCAAAGGAAGAGTCTCATAAAGAATGCTAAATGTTGGAATGCAGACAGAGAAATTAAATAAAAAGGAAACTGAGCAAGATCAGCAGTCTGTTGAACTTTGCAGCAGTATTTAGAGTTGCATCAACAACGGCACTTCCGAAAACGATAGGAGTACGAAGAAATTTTAGTCCCAAGAAACATAAGTTGGTAAGATTTGTCAACATTGTGACTCCGGAAGTTGCTGCAGCTCTAGACAGAACTAATACCAGTGATAGAAAAGTGACCTACCTGCTTGCTGCTGTTTTTCAGTCTCTTGGCCGTGATCCAGACAATCTCACATAGGCTGAAATTAGTTCTGCTCAATATTAACCCCTTTCTGACCTCGGGCAGGATAGTACGTCCGAGGTCAGATCCCCTGCTTTGATATGGGCTCCAGCGCTGAGCCCACATCAAAGCCGCAACATTTCAGCGATCCACGAGCCGCTATTAACTAGTTAAATGCCGCTGTCAAACGCTGACAGCGGCATTTAACTACCGCTTCCGGCCATCCATCCAGAAATGCGCGCATCGCCGACCCCCGTCACATGATCGGGGGTTAGCGATGTGTCACAATAGTAACCAGAGGTCTCCTTGAAACCTCTATGGTTGCTGATGCCGGCTTGCTGTGGTCGGCGTTCATAGCAAGCCTGTAATTTACAGTAGCTACATAGGAGCGATCTGATGATCGCTGCTATGTAGCAGAGGCGATCAGGCTATGCCAGCATCTAGCCTCCTATGGAGGCTATTGAAGCATGGCAAAAGTAAAAAAATGTTTAAAAAAATAAGAAATAAAAAAAATATAAAAGTTTAAATCACCCCCCTTTTGCCGCATTCAAAATAAACAATAAAAAGCAAATCAAATATACACATATTTTGTATTGCCGCCTTCAGAATCGCCCAATCTATCAATAAAAAAAGGATTAATCTGATTGCTAAATGGCGTAGCGAGAAAAAAATTTGAAACGCCCGAATTACTTTTTATTACGAAGAACGTATCTGCACCAAAATGGTATCACTAAAAACATCAGCTTGGCACGCAAAAAACAAGCCCTTACCTGACCCCAGATCACGAAAAATGGTGACGCTACAGGTATCGGAAAATGGCGCAGTTGTTTTTTTCATCAAAGTTTGGAATTTTGTTTCACCACTTAGATAAAAAAAATAACCTAGACATTAATCTAGACATGTTTAGTGTCTATGAACTCATAATGACCTGGAGAATCATAATGGCAGGTCAGTTTTAGCATTTAGATAACCTAGCAAAAAAGCCAAACAAAAAACACACATGGGATTGCACTTTTTTTGCAATTTCACCGCACTTGGAATTTTTTTTCCCATTTTCTAGTACACGACGTGGTAAAACATGTTGTTCAAAAGTACAACTCGTCCCACAAAACATAAGCCCACACATGGCCATATTGACAGAAAAATAAAAAAGTTATGGCTCTGGGAAGGAGGGGAACGAAAAACGAACACGGAAAAATGGAAAATCCCAAGGTCATGAAGGGGTTAACATTAACATATTAATTATAATTGTTATTTTATATTAATATTATTTTTATCCCTTAATATTGAGTAGAATTAAGTATGCTGACAGCCTCACACAGCATGAGCTCACACACAGCCCCATACAAACAGTATGATCCCTCACATAGCCCCCTGAATACAGTATGAGCCCACAGACAGACCTATATGCAGTAATAGGCCACATACACAACTCACCAAGATAAAGTATGATCCCCCACACAGTACCTCTATATACAATATGATCTTTCACATAGCCCCCTATATACAGTATGAACCCTCACGTAGACACCCTACATACAGACACATATCCCACATACGTTTGCAGGTATATAAAAAGCACATACTCACCCAATACTCACCATGTACCTGTTCCCCCGATGCACCGCACAGCAGATGCAATGTAGTAAAGTAATTGCGTATGCTGTTTCAGTCATGCATGCTCAATAATGAAAGAAGGAGCCAGCGGCTTCCTCCTCTACCATTATGTTCATTGCTGCCTGCATCCTGTGACATTGTGTGGCACCCTTAGGGGTATTTGCCACAAAAATAGTTACTGACACTAAATACAAGTACTAAGATAGCAAAACTGCACTACCACCTCCGGCCAGAAGGGGGAGCTCCAGAGACTCCCCTTGATCCATTCTGGTCTGAGAGAAAAACTGGCAGTTGGGCTAAGGAGCTGAAAGTGAGAGGTCATACAGCTGAATTTTTAACAGCCCTGTGACTGTTTCCAGGCCTAAATCACTGGCCTGAGGAGAAGAGGGACAGAGAAAAAGGACATTGTGAGAACCGGGTAGCATTAATCACTACCCAGAACAGGCGCAAAGACAGATACCGGATCTGTGGCTGTATTCATTATATATAATACAGCAACCGGAAAAACGTGAGGTGATATCAGCTTCACTAGGGCCGGATGCAGCAACAGACACAGAGTTCAGCGGTACTCCTGGAGGGGGTAAGCCGATAAAAGGACTCGGGTTGCCCGTCGAACCAGGACCCGGAGGGGACAGATTGGGCCAGCAGCCAGTTCACATACAGCAGCAGGGCCACACAGAAACTGCGTACAATAAGAGGCGAAGACCCCGGCAGGGTCAAAGTAATTCAGAGTTCCCATACAGACTCCGGTGACAGGACTGGTTGTAAATCCCTTTATGTTGAAGTAAACTGGTTAAACGTTTCAGTGCCTCAGTCTTTCATTTGGACAATAGCCATCTATCCAGGATCAGGATCATCACCGCTGGGAGAACCTGCTGCTGATCAAGTAAGTGCCTGTTCCCTCATGTTACCCCTTACACTGTGCATTGCCTGAGGCCACAGCACCGGGTCAAGCCACCCGTGACATCTCCCTCAAGAGACAGACCCCATTGGTCCGGTGCTGGGTACCCCGGTCTCCTGGGCGTCACATTTGGCGTCACGAACAGGATTCAGCCAGCCCGTATACCGGGTATTGTGTGCCGTGATTGGAGCCCAAAACTGTGAAAACTTGGATGAAAAATCTTGAAAATTGACTTTATTAAAGAAAATTCCATTTCCCATTAAAAACTATTGAAAGTGACTTTTCCCCATTGGTTATAATGGAGTAAAGATGGCCGTCATCCCCTGAGGTAATCACCTCATAACCGTTAGGCACGAGACTGAGTTACGCCATTACCTGAGCCCCAGTCTGACTGAAAAACTTCAGAATCCGCCATTACAGAGCGCGTGGCGGGCGGGAGCAGCAGGGGGCGTGTCATTGTGGGCGGCACCAAGCTGATCGCTCTGACGTCAGAGCAAGGGGAAAACCAATCCTGCTGCACAGCGGAACGAATCTACACTATCCCGACGGAAGCGGAGGACCGGAAGGGTCCGGATTAACTAAGGGGGCACAGTATGTCGCAGCACGGAGATGCCGCAGCACCCGGCGACGCTAATGCAGCTGAAAGAGAGACTGTCGATAGAGAGTCCGGCAGTGCAGCGGTGCAAGGAGTGGCGCCCATCATGTCGGTGCTGATGCCATATACCCCGGGTGGCCCGTGGCTTCAAATGTATGAAGGTGAGCCTAATACCCTTGACGATTTCAGAGAAAAGATGCTGGCCCATTTTGACATGTTCCCCGTGGGTGAAGTTCAGCGTGTTAGTCTCCTGATGATGCAGTTAAGTGGCCATGCTAAGCGAGAAGTCACAGCATGGGCAGCTGATCTAAAAGGCACTGTTGAACGCATATTTGCTGGATTAAAAGCTACATTTGAAACCACTGCCGGCAGCAAAGCTAAAGTACGATTCTTTAATTGCAAACAAAAAGCTAATGAGGGCGTGAGAGACTTTGCCTTAAACCTGCAGGAAGCCCTTAAATCACTTACACTGGCTGAACCCATTTTTAACACCAGAGCGGATAAACTGCTAAGAGATCAATTTTACACCCCTTCTCACCGGGGGCAAGTGAGTATGCTTGTTTTTAAGAACCCTGAATTGGCATTTGCCCAATTAAAGGAGAGCGCTATACGTCTCCAGCTGGCAGAGGCACCTCGGGATCAGGATCCTGCGCAACCCATGGCAGAGGCACCTCAACAACAGGGAGTGCAAGTGATATCAGCTATGTCCGGGGCCATTGCTAAGCCCCTGGGGCCCAGTACTAATGAGGCTCTTCAACAAAAGCTTGACTCTTTAACTGATGTTGTTGCTTCAATGGCTAAAACCATGCAGGAGATGAGAGGACCCAAGATGGAGTTGCCAAACCGTAGAGAGGATGTTCCATGGATGAGACCCCGGAAATACCCGACATGGAGAGGAAGACCCCGCGACCGCTACCAACCGGATAGACAGCCCATTTGCCGCCGTTGCCAGCAGCCAGGCCACTTTGCACGAGATTGTGATTTAAATGGGAATCCCCTGGGAATGCGGGCCGCTTCACAGGAATGAACTTTCAAGGCCCAACACCCTGGCACGACAGGTACATCGGAGGACGACCCATTATCCCTATCGTGCTGGACGGAATGCCCCTCAACGCTTTGCTGGACACAGGTTCCCAGATTTCATCTATACCGTATATCCTTTATAAGAGGTACTGGGCTGATGCAGATATTGATAAAGGGCCCTCTGATGTTGAACTAGATATATGGGCCAGTAATGGTAAGTTGGTACCGAAACTAGGATTCAGGGAGATGACCATAAAGATTGGTAAAGTAGAATTGAAGAAACAGGGTATAATTGTTGTTGATGTTGACCGGCGGAACTGTGAACCAACTGTATTGATAGGAATGAATGTGTTAGAGAACTGCTTTGCCGAAGTTATTTCTGTCTTACAGCAAATTGCTGAAACTGCCCAATCCTACCAGCAGAGAGTTCTCCGGAGGGAAATAAAAGTATTGATGTTAAGGCAACAGGTAGAAGTTGCAGGTGGAGAAATCGGCAGTGTGAGGGTAAGTGATCCAACGTCTATTGTAATCCCACCAAAAACAGAAATGCTGGTATGGTGTAGAGCAGCCATTGGTACTAAGGGACGAGATTATCAAGCCTTAATAGAACCAGTGTACACCGACAGCAGGCCCACTATACTCACAGCATGAGGGGTAGTCGAGGTACACCGGGGACGAGTGCCGGTACGACTTTTGAACTGTGGAGAGGAAGAGGTCACTTTGCCAAGGTATGCTACAGTGGCAAAGCTATATACTGTTGACAACAATGCCATCACAACCATTGAGCCCTTAGAACCAACCTGTCAGGTGGAAGTCAACGGCTCAGATGGAAAATTGGAGGATTGGTGCCAACAGCTACACGTGGGCATAAATTCAACACCTACCCATCAAAAACAAGGGGTGTATAGGCTAGTGACGGAATATGAACAAGTCTTCAGTAAACACCCATTGGACTTCGGACGGATAGAAGGGGTAGAACACACAATCCCCACCGGTGACCATCCCCCAATAAAAGAAACATATAGACCCATACCGCCAGCTCACTATAAATGTGCAAAAGATATGCTGAGGGAGATGAAACAGGCCGGGGTAAGAAGAGACAGCTGTAGCCCCTGGGCGGCCCCTCTAGTGATTGTCAAAAAAAAGGACGGAACCATGAGAATGTGCGTAGACTACCTGCGGATTAATAACATCACCCATAAAGACGCCTACCCCTTGCCTAGGATAGAAGAGTCCTTGACTGCTTTGAAATCTGCTAATTATTTTTCCACCTTAGACTTAACAAGTGGGTATTGGCAAGTCCCTGTGGCTGAGAGAGATAAGGAAAAGACGGCATTCACCACACCAATGGGTCTATGTGAATTTAATCGCATGCCATTCGGACTCTGCAACGCATCCGGTACCTTCCAGCGGCTGATGGAATGCTGCCTCGGACACAAGAACTTCGAGACCGTCCTCCTGTACCTAGATGATGTGATTATCTACTCAAAGACTTACGAACAACACTTAAAAGACCTGGCAGAAGTGTTCGAAGCCTTATCCAGGTGTGGCATGAAAATCAAGCCATCCAAATGTCACCTTCTCAAGCCAAAGGTACAGTACCTGGGACACATCGTGAGTTCGGAGGGAGTAGCACCGGATCCCGAGAAAATAAGCGCCATAAGGGATTGGCCAAGACCTACCAACGCAAAAGAAGTGAGGCAATTCCTGGGATTGGTGGGTTACTATCGCAGATTTATAAAAGGATTTACCAAGTTGGCAGCACCCTTGCAAGACGCCTTGGTAGGGCAGACGAAGAAACTTTCAAACCGAAACCCTCCTTTTCAGTGGAACGACGAAAGGGAAGACTCCTTTGAACAACTAAAGAAGGCACTAACCGGAGAAGAGGTTCTGGCATACCCAGATTACCATCAACCTTTCATCCTCTACACCAATGCCAGTAATGTGGGACTAGGAGCAGTGCTGTCACAAAAGCAAGAAGGTCGGGAGAAAGTCATCGCCTTTGCAAGTAGAAAGCTCCGGCCAACTGAAAGAAATTCAGAAAATTACAGCTCCTTCAAATTGGAACTACTGGCAGTAGTTTGGGCTGTGACTGAACGTTTCAAACACTATCTGGCCGCTGCAGAATTTATTGTCTATACTGACAACAATCCGTTGACACATCTGGACACAGCCAAATTAGGTGCGTTAGAACAGCGATGGATAGCCCGGTTATCTAATTACAACTTCATAATCAAGTATCGAGCAGGTCGCAAGAATGGAAATGCCGATGCCCTATCCCGGATGCCACACTTGAGAGATGTAGAAGAAGAAACGGGGGAGCTTGAAGAAATTGAACTACCAGCCTTCCATCATCCCAAGGCAAAACATCATCAGTCAAGTACCTATCAGAAACAACAAGATGTGAATTTTAATCTGTTAGCACACCATAGATGGGCTGACACCCAAGACAGCAATCCGGCTGTGAAGTTGGTGAAGGAACTGCTGACTGAGCAAAGTGCATATCCCGATGAGGATGCCCCAGAAGAGACGCATCAACTCTGGAAAGAGAGAGGCAAAATGTTCCTGTATCAAGGGAAGCTCTGTAGAAGGTACACCAATCCGAAAACACATGAATTGGTTTGGCAAATTATCGTGCCTAAACAAGATGTCAAGATGGTCCTCGAAGCTTACCATAATGGTGCTGGTCACTTCGGTTGGAAAAAGTTAGAAGTACTTCTAATTGAAAGATTTTATTGGGTCGGGATGAGAAAATCAATCGAACAGTGGTGCAGAAATTGTGGCCCGTGCAACCTCAGAAGAAACGATCAAAAGAACCAAAGAGCACCACTGCAGCCCATAATCACCAAACAACCACTTGAACTTGTAGCCATGGACCACGTGAAGTTGACACCAAGCCGGTCCGGCTATGTCTATGCCTTGACCATCGTGGATCATTATTCACGCTTCTTGGTAGTAGTACCCGTAAAAGATCTGACAGCAAAAACAGCAGCCAAAGCGTTCCAAACGTATTTTTGTAGACCCTATGGATATCCGGAACAGGTTCTCACCGACCAAGGTACAGCCTTTGAATCAGAGATCTTCAGAGAATTCTGTAATATGTATAGTTGCAAAAAGATCCGGACGACGGCCTATCATCCACAAACAAACGGCTTATGCGAGAAGATGAACCATATTGTAATAGACCTACTAAAGACTTTACCTGAGACAGAAAGGAATCAATGGCCAGAGAAATTGCCTGACTTGGTGGATCTGTATAATCATGTCCCGGTGAGCTCCACCAACTGCACCCCAGCTTACCTTATGCGTGCAAGACCCGGCCAATTACCAATCGATCTAGAAATGGGAATTCTGAAACCAGATGCAGAAGTTCAAGACTCCAATTGGGATATCATACGGCAAAAGCAGTATCGCCAAGTGCAAGAGAGTGTGGAAAGAAGCCTTCAGCAAACTAGAGAAAGACAAGAGCGAACTTTCAACCAGAATGCTCTAGCGACCCCATTAAGACCGGGTGACCAAGTGCTCAAGAGAAATCGTCGAACCAATAAACTAGACAATCAGTGGGAAGCCGTACCCTACACAGTTTTACCAACAAGAATGGATAATCCTAAAATGTGTCTCATTAGCAAAAACGGAGGCTTAACATCTGTACTAGTGTCAAGAGACAATCTTAAATTATGTCCGGAAGCATTGAAAGAGCCAGAAGTTGTCCAGCCAGAACCAGAAGTTATTCAACCCATGCAGGTTCAACCAGTAAAGGAAAAAGAAGAGGAAATGTATCACACCTGTATAGGAGACTTTTCCAAAACTCTACTAACATACCATGGTGCAGTAGTGATTCCCATGGTGGCCTTTTACCCAACACCGAACCCAATACCAGAAGTCCCAAGACAGGAAGAGGCTGACCCCGTACTACGGGAGGTTCCAGGCCAGGAAGAACAGATTCCTGATCAGAGTGGACTTGCCAACTCCATAGTCGTGGAATTATCTTTAGCAGAGCGGGCAGATACTACATCCGCAGTAGACAGTAGTACACCACATGGAGAGATACCGCTATTACGTAGATCACAGCGTAGTACCCAGGGTCAATTACCGGCCAGGTATGCAGATTACCAACTATAAAACTATAGTCATCGTTATCATTCTGCAACGTTTAAGCCCAGTGCCTACAGAGACTTGTCTGTATGAACTTCTTGCATATTCTTGAACTTGTTATCAACCCGGAGGCACTAAATCAAAGCTCCGGAAAGACTGCTTTTTGAACTTTGCTTTTTGCTCTTTTTGAACTTTCTTTAGACTTTATATTGACAACTCTGTTGGAAAAATGGAACTAAATTCCTGGACACAAAGTGCAGTGCCTTTCCTAGTACCTTCAAGGATAGAACTGTATTAATGGACGCTATTTGAAGTGACTATTTACAGAGCTCTATTTTTGTTTCCTTGAGTGGTTTTTGTAACTTTTCATTTTTAAGACTCTGTACATATTGTTATTTCAAAATGTTATCGTCCCACAGTCCCGGAGTACTGTTCTTAACTAAGGGGGAATGTGGCACCCCTAGGGGTATTTGCCACAAAAATAGTTACTGACACTAAATACAAGTACTAAGATAGCAAAACTGCACTACCACCTCCGGCCAGAAGGGGGAGCTCCAGAGACTCCCCTTGATCCATTCTGGTCTGAGAGAAAAACTGGCAGTTGGGCTAAGGAGCTGAAAGTGAGAGGTCATACAGCTGAATTTCTAACAGCCCTGTGACTGTTTCCAGGCCTAAATCACTGGCCTGAGGAGAAGAGGGACAGAGAAAAAGGACATTGTGAGAACCGGGTAGCATTAATCACTACCCAGAACAGGCGCAAAGACGGATACCGGATCCGTGGCTGTATTCATTATATATAATACAGCAACCGGAAAAACGTGAGGTGATATCAGCTTCACTAGGGCCGGATGCAGCAACAGACACAGAGTTCAGCGGTACTCCTGGAGGGGGTAAGCCGATAAAAGGACTCGGGTTGCCCGTCGAACCAGGACCCGGAGGGGACAGATTGGGCCGGCAGCCAGTTCACATACAGCAGCAGGGCCACACAGAAACTGCGTACAATAAGAGGCGAAGACCCGGCAGGGTCAAAGTAATTCAGAGTTCCCATACAGACTCCGGTGACAGGACTGGTTGTAAATCCCTTTATGTTGAAGTAAACTGGTTAAACGTTTCAGTGCCTCAGTCTTTCATTTGGACAATAGCCATCTATCCAGGATCAGGATCATCACCACTGGGAGAACCTGCTGCTGATCAAGTAAGTGCCTGTTCCCTCATGTTACCCCTTACACTGTGCATTGCCTGAGGCCACAGCACCGGGTCAAGCCACCTGTGACATCCCCCTCAAGAGACAGACCCCATTGGTCCGGTGCTGGGTACCCCGGTCTCCTGGGCGTCACAATTGTGATGCTGGGCGAGGAAGGGTGGCTGCACGGTGCAGCCCATGGCCAGAGTTTTCAGCACTATGGCTGTCTTGGTCTGAATGTGGTCAGATCCTGATTCATTAAGACCGTCATTTTGTGCACAAGTCTTAATTAGGGCTGTGCAAGAATAAGGTGCCTAATTCATTAACAGGTGCACACTACTTAAAGTGAATCTGAAAGCTGATATATGCTGCCCAATCCACTGGCAGCATGTATAAGACATTGGCTGTATAATCTCAGCCACGCATGTTTGACTCTGAAACATACTTTATAACACACTTTAAAGGCCGGGGTAGATTAGTAAAAAAAGTGGATCCCTAGTAGCTCATTCCTGCCTGCTACCCTGTTGATATGAAGCCAGTTGTGTAGTTTAGTTAAGTACAGTTTGAGAAAGGACAAAACACAGACACAGAAAGAACAGAGGGAAAAGAGAGCAGCACAGCTCACAAACAAGAAAAAATAAACTGTGGCACATCTGAAGTGTATAGCAGTCCGAGGGATAAATGGAGGTGCTTGCGTGAAATAAAGTCTGAGAAATATAAAAAAAATAGAAAAACGCAAAAGCACTCACCAAATATGCAGTTTCAAGTGTCCTTTATTGTAAGACCATGCGGTACATCTTCACGGCACGGGGGAGTAGAAAAACAGGGGTGGGAGTGCGGCAGAAGAGACGACGGCCGTTTCGCGCTACACAAGAGCGCTTCTACGGGTCCATGTCCAAAAGGCTTTTGGACATGCACCCGTAGAAGCGCACTCCCACCCCTCTTTTTCTACTCCCCCGTGCCGTGAAGATGTACCGCATGGTGTTACAATAAAGGACACTTGAAACTGCATATTTGGTGAGTGCTTTTGCGTTTTTCTATTTTTTTGATATTTCACAGACACAGAAAGACACAGATGGATCATGCTACAGCTTTGTAATAAGTGTTTATCTCACTTCCATGTAGGATTCACAGCTACTCCACTCAGTACTTCTTTATAATATACTCAATGTTGCTTAAGATGTGCTACATACGGACGGAAGAGCAATAATTCCTCATGCTCATGCGTGCTGTGTATGGGAGACATCATTGCAGATAGTCTCCATCCACTTGCTCAGAAATAACCCAAAATTAGAGATAGAGCCTGCAAAGAGGAAAACTGAATACAAATCTATATTTCAAGTAATAAAATGGCAAGAAACATTTTCATCTTATTCTAATTGCATCTTGTAGAGTATTGTAATTTCATCAAGTTTAAAATGCAGAACCAAAAGGAGAATTTTGAAGATATTGGAGACATTTTGAAGAATTTTTAAAAGAACTCCTAAATTCATTGCATTTTTTTCACTAAATTCAGTTTTTCACTAAAGTGCAGAAGACAATTGTATAATCAGTCATATAAATA
Source organism: Ranitomeya imitator (assembly GCF_032444005.1). Taxonomy (NCBI): domain Eukaryota; kingdom Metazoa; phylum Chordata; class Amphibia; order Anura; family Dendrobatidae; genus Ranitomeya; species Ranitomeya imitator. The sequence goes on along the minus strand of NC_091286.1, from coordinate 60,417,090 downwards.
TGTTATTTTTAGTTTTTTTAGGTTGTTGATGCTCTTTTTTTCCGTCATATTATATACACTGTGAGTATTGTATCTTTGTAGGTTAATAAAAGTGCAGAAGAGGTAGAATTGTTTAACTGTTAATGCTTCATCACTTATTTTAGCTAAAACTAAAAATTGAGATTTTTGAGTTAAGCAAAATCACCAATTACCTCCACGAGTTATTATACAAGGAAAGAAAAGGGCTTAGCAGTTACTTTAACTCCCTTTAACTTTTATGGGGTCTGTATCATCTACATGTATTCATGTGGATTTTTCACTTTGCCCTCACGCTCCAAAAAATACTGTGGTAAATTGACTATCTGTAAAGTTAGCCGTCAAGTTGCTCCAATTGAGATTGTGCACCTCAATTGGAGCAAAGATTGAAATGAGCAATTGCTATTTATGGGAGACTTTCAGTAGAGTGGAATTTCTTTCCCCTTTTTTGAGCAAATGTAGTGACTGTCAAATCAAAGAAGGAAAGTCTGCAGTCACTCTTTGTCATATTGTGACTGTGCAATGTACTCACTGTCATAATTCCCCTGTATTCTCCATGTTTGTGGATGGTCACGTGTAGTGATGAGTGAGTGTACTCTTTGCTCGGGTTTTCCCAAGCGCACTCGTTTGATCTCCGAGTATTTGTGACTGCTCGGAGATTTAAATTTCCTTGCCACAGCTGAATAATTTACAGCTACAAGCCAGGCTGAGTACATGTGGGGGTTGCCTGGTTGCTAGGGAAACCCCACATGTAATCAAGCTGGCTAGTAGCTGTAAATCATCCAACTGCCACAATGAAAACTAAATCTCCGAGCAGTCATAAATACTCGGAGACCACACAAGTGTGCTCGGTAAAACCCGAGCAACGAGTACACTCGCTCATCACTAGTCACGTGACCAAATCCATGGGATTTGCATACTTGCTGTCATGTGCTGAATTCACTTCCCAATGTCCTAGTGTACAAAATCCTAATTTGTACGTGGCCACAAGTATGCAAATTCCATATAGGAAGTCACCTGAAGTCACTGGCCATCCATACAAGGGGTACAGGAGAATCATGATATTGTCGACAGCCACATTTATTAGGCACTATGATATAAATTGCTCTATTATTACTTTACAGGTTACAAAGTAATGTCCATTCTATAAAAAGAAAGTTTTAAGCACCAGGAACTGTTTTATTCATTACACAGTCGGTAACATCGTTCAAATTATGATTTAAGGTCACTGTGCTCTTGGCAGAAACCTTTCACTCTGGACCTGGCTTCAGCCAACAAATGGAAAAGATAATATTATCAGTTAAAGAATCTGAACACGCAGGACAGTGTCAAAGAAAGGTATTCCGAAAAATTCTAAGTCTTCAATATGTCTGGAAGTTTCTGCAAATAAAATTATTGCAGATATTGTGCAACAGTCAGTCAGTAGATGCCACAAGGATTTTGAGATGCTCATTAAATTGTTACTGATATCTCAACAAACTTCACACAAATAAAAAGTACAAGTCTATAAAAGTTACTTTGTCACATATTTTATCAAAGTAATATGTTCTTTTTTCTCCATTTATCATCCATTTTTTTCTCTTATACTCTTCCTGCCTTCTACACTTATTATTTACCGTCAAAAACTGGGATTAGGTTACAAACTATCCAAAGAAATCTATGAAATTGGGAGGAGGAGGAGGGTTTTGCTGACTGAGAGTCAGAGCCACACAGAGAAGGTGCAGCTGTTTTCTTGTGTTTTATCTTATCCCAGTGTTGATTCACAGCTACACTGCTCAGTACTACTGTATATAGTGCTACTGAGCATGTGTCATAGAGAGTTAAAGGAGCAGGATTGCCTTTGTGCATTTTTTAAGATCTGAGTTCTGAGACAACTGACAAATAGAGATGGAGCCTTCAGGGGAGAAAACTGGTGAAAATGTAATGTAATGACTAGAAATAGTGCTACCTTTATGTACTTACAACTGACAACATATGCTAAATGTTGCGTGAAACATCATGTATGCTGTAAGTAAAGGGCAACAATATTCATCAATTAATGGCTAATAACAATAAATGAGCTCGTATAAAAAGTTTAGAATCAAACTGTAGAACTTGAAAAAGTAGATAGTATGTGGCATTAGTAACTTACAGCCGAATACCCGTATCAGCACCAATACCTGCAGCAGTTTGATAACATCTGTTGTTCTAAATTGTCCCAATATTAGTGAATAATGAAGTTTGATAATTGGCATTCATGAAGTATTACAGAAATATGATTGTGTTGCAAAGTTCTAAGTTGTCAAGTTCAAAATAAGTAAGTCTGGTTGAAAAATGTTATTTCTTTTAAATTTGATGTAGTAGTTTAAAGAATTGTCCACTTTTAGTCTTCTTTTCATTATTCCTACTCTATCCCCTTTTTCAACATTGTAATGCACTCAGGGGCGGATTATCAGAGGCAGTAGCCCAGGGCCCAGTGGTGTGGGGGGGCTACCGCACAGATTGACCCTCTGCTAATCCGCCCGAGTGTGACTGCCCGCCGGCATTTATGTGCCCCCGGACCCGGTGGGCAGAGAGAGGGGGCCCGCATCGGGCCCCTTCTCATCTGCTCACCGGGCCCCTTCCGGCACTGTGGCGGTTTCCTATTGACGTGCGGCCTATTAACATCAGCCACCAGCCAATTGGAGGCTGGCAGCTGAAGTCGACCACAGCGCAGACGTCGCCGGTGTCTGACGTCATTGTCAATCGCCGGCGAGTGTGCGCTGCTGGAGGGAGCTCGCCGCTGGAGCGCACAGGTCAGGTGAGGAGACACTGTTTTTTTGTTTTGTTTTTTGATAACGGTGGACACACTGGGGGCAATGCTAGAGGACACACTGGGGCAGATGATTGCTGGAGACACTGGGCAATGCTGTAGACACTGGGCAGATTGATGGACACACTGGGGCAGATTGATGGACACACGGGGCAATGCTGGAGGACACACTGGGGCAGATTGCTGGAGACACTGGGGCAGATTGCTGGAGACACTGGGGCAATGCTGGAGACACTGGGGCAATGCTGGAAACACTGGGGCAGATTGCTGGACACACTGGGGGCAATGCTGGAAGACACACTGGGGCAGATGATTGCTGGAGACACTGGGGCAATGCTGGAGACACTGGGGCAATTCTGGAGACACTGGGACAATGCTGGAGACACTGGGGCAGATTGCTGGAGACACTGGGGCAATGCTGGAGACAATGGGGCAATGCTGGAGACACGGGGTCAGATTGCTGGAGACACTGGGGCAATGCTGGAGACACTAGGGCAATGCTGGATACACTGGGGCAATGCTGGAGACACTGGGGCAATGCTGGACAATTGGACATACTGGGACAGATTGCTGGACACACTGTGGGCAATGCTGGACAATTGGACATACTGGGGCAGATTGCTGGACACACTGGGGGCAATGCTGGACATACTGGGGCAGATTCCTGGACACACTGGTAGTAATATGCTGGACACACTGGGGCAGATTGCTGGACACACTGGGGGCAATGCTGGACACACTGGGGCAGATTGCTGGACATACTGGGGCAGATTGCTGGACACACTGGGGGTAATATGCTGGACACACTGGGGCAGATTGCTGGACACACTTGGGCAGATTGCTGGACACACTGTCTGGGGGCAATGCTAGACACACTGGGGCAGATTGCTGGACACACTGGGGGTAATATGCTGGAGACACTGTCTGGGGGCAATGCTGGACACACAAGGGCAGATTGCTGGACACTGGGGCAATATGCTGGACATACTGGGGCAGATTGCTGGACACACTGGGGGTAATATGCTGGACACACTGGGGGTAATATGATGGACACACTGGGGCAGATTGCTGGACACACTGGGGGCATGATTGGAGACACGGGGCAGAATGAAAGACATGGGGCAGGATTGGATCATGGGGCAGGATGGATACAATGGAGACAGATGGGGCAGGATGTGGAGATCATATGGGGTAGAATGGATACTCATGAGGGTAGGATGCGAGAACATATGGCTGGAGCCAGAAATGAGACACACGGGGCCAGGGTGGGGAATATTATTACCATAGGGGATAATTAAGGGATATTATTACTGCAGTGATGTATTTATTTTATTTTTGGAGTATACTGTTTTAAATGGGGGGGGGCGGTCCTGTTACTGTGCAGAGTGACACTATATCACCTTTTTTTCTTCATGTGGTGTAATGTAGAAGTTGTGAAAAATTAAATAATGTGTTCTGCAAGCGGAGCTCGAGATAACTGTGTTATTTCCTGCAGAAACGAGTCCTGGCTGGAAGAAATGATGGCGGTCTGTGCTGGATGAAAGATGAAGGACTTCACCTAGAGACGTCACTGGTGAGTCAGTGTTGCCTATACACTGACACTATACACTGTATACTATATACAGAGGTCCTGTGTACAATGTCGCCAGTGATCACTGTATTACCTATACATTATATACAGAGCTCCTGTGTATAATACCACCAGTGATCTCTGTATTACCTCTACACAGACACTGCATACTAAGTACAGATCTCCTGTGAATACTGGCACTTATGGTAATAGTATTGTGTTTTTTGTTTTGCTTTTATTACTGATCAGTGTTGTACTATTCAGTCACTATGTGGTGGTAATATGTGGTCTGGAAATGGTGTTGTGGTATTTGTCCCTTGTATGTGCTATTTGGTCACAAAGTGGTGGAAATATGTGGTCTTGACATGGTGCGGTGGTATTTGTTCCTTGTATGTGATATTATTCGATCACTGTGGTTGTAATTTGTGGTCTGGTCATGGTGCGGTGGTATTTGTTCCTTGTATGTGATATTATTCGATCACTGTGGTTGTAATTTGTGGTCTGGTCATGGTGCGGTGGTATTTGTTCCTTGTATGTGATATTATTGGTCAAAATATACCTAAATTGTATTGCAGAATTTAACAAATATTTAATAGGTTACAGTAGAGTAGGGCCCGGCCATTTTTCTGGAATAATCTGGTTCAGGTATATCATGACCCCCGTCAGATGACCCCCGTCACATGACCCCCGTCACATGACCCCCGTCACATGACCCCCGTCACATGACCGGGGTGGCCCATAGTGTCTGAACAGCCCGGGGCCCTGGCTACCCTTAATCCACCCCTGAATGCACTTGTATTTGTGCAAGTGTCTCCTTCTTGGTCTTCTGGAGTTCTGTCATGTGAACTGAACTCCCCTATTGTGATCTGGCTGTGATAACCGCATGTCAACTAGGCACATGGGCTTTTTTCAGCTTACAGCCTGCCCTGTGAGCAGGATGCCATCAGTTTCCAGGTGGGCATGCAGCCCATGTCTATATCATAAAAAAAGACCAAGCAGCATCTATGCATGGTGTAGCAAAGCTTACTGTGTGTTGTGTCTTGTGTAGCAGAGCTGACTGAGTGTTGCATTGTGTCTTGTGTAGGAGAGCTGTGTGTTTTATCTGTTGCAATAGAGTTGACTGTGTTGTGTTGTGTCTTGCGTAGCAGAGCTGACTGTGTAGGTAGATCTGTCATGGCTCAGTACTCAGACGAGTGGCAGATCAAGCTTTGAGAGGAAACAACAAACTTTGACATACTATATTTAGAGGTCCAGAGCAGTTTTACCTTTTATTGTAGCATGACACCTCTGTAATTACAGAAATATGGCCATTTTCCTCATTACTACATTGGCAAGTTCCAAAATGTCCCACCCTAAGTAAAAGATATAGATTTATGTAGAAGTAAAGAGCTCTGGGCCTGAGGCACTTAGATGTAGAATGTAAACATTCGTAGATGTACAAATTATACAGTTCTTGCATATGCTTGTGAGGGGGCTAGGGTAGTAGTTGTGGTGAGAGGCTGCTGTTCTCTCGCACCCTGGCTTCCCACAAAAAAAGATAATGTCCTGTCTGTTGTGTGGTTTGTGCATAGTGTGCAACACTCACATTTGAGATTGGAGATTCTTCTGGTCCTGTGATCCCAGATCCAGAGACCACCACACATTCAACAACAGACTCTGTTTCCTTTTTCAAAAACTCAATTTTTGTTAACATCTGATGATTAATTGTTCCTCCTGAGCTCTCCCTTCACCTTCTGGCATCATTGGCTCCGAAGATGCTATTTCCACCCCTGCAACTCCCATGCTTTTGTGCCCACTTTTCTGATATGATTTCTCATCCAGCTTCTCCTTATACAAGGTGAAAAATGCACTTCCTTTCCTGCCTGATTTGGTCTTTAGACACCAGATATCCTTGGAAGACTCTCTGAAGTAAGTAACGATCGCCCGCATGCTACTTCCTTTGAGGTCCCATACTCTCTAGTACTATTCTGTCCCCTGGCTTAATCTGCTTCTCTCTCATCACACTATCCAACTAACTGTAATCAGGAAGTGTTTCATCAGTAACTCACCCTGCTCCTCCCACACTGGTGCTGCTCCCTTATCAATTAACTGTATTCTAACATTACATTAATTATGCACCTTGTTGCCTATAAGGTTCTATGCAATATAATACACTCTTTTGCAAACACAGGTTACAACCGTTTTATTAACAAGGGGGAGACATATGACCGTTCCAGTCAGCCTGTTACATTCCTCCCTCCTAAAGCATGGTCGTCCTGACCATGACTGCACCTGTAGGTCACCAAACATATTCTTAAAATGGTTAGTAAATACTATTACATTAAAAGCACCCAAATTTTAACACTTTATCTTCTTCAACCCAGCACGCACATTGGGTCGTCCATTTTGTACATGGGTCTGCCCGATCATGGTCCCACCACCGTGGAGACACCGACACAGAGAGTCCAAGTTCCTTTTTAAAAATGGGTCCACATGACCCCAGTCCCTTTGCTCCTGGGTCCCAGACACAGTGTGTCTGTTCAAAACACAATGACACAGAATGTCCATTTCACTAAACACAATGGCCCAGTGGCTAAATCACTACAGCTCCAACAGACCACGAATGGTGTTCATGACCTGGCTCGATCGTAGGGTTGTCCTGTTCAGTTTTTCCCCTCCCTTCTTTTTGTAGAGTACAGTCCTTTAAAAACAAGTGTGCTGCTGATAAGCTCCAGTGGAAAAAGTTCAAGGTAACAATAAAGGCAGTTCATGGGGAAAAGAGCACAGTCCATAGAGCAGCCACACACAGTCCATTTTTTTAAAAGGGTGGTCAACTCCGTCAGGGTTTCAAGGTTCTCAAAACTCTATTCAAGAAGTTTATTAACCTATCAGGTGGTTCACAGGAATTTTTAGAATGTGGAAGGAAAAAATTTATATTTACCCTTTTTCACAAAAATTTTAATTTGAACCCCAATTTTTTTATTTTTACAAAGGTAACTAGAAAAAATTGACCCCAAAATGTGTTTTGCATTTTCTCCTGAGCATGCCAATGACCCATATGTGCAGAAAAAACACTGCTTGGGCGCATGGCAGAGCTCAGAAGTGAATGAGTGCAATTTGACTTTTTGAATGCAAAATCTGCAGGAATAATTAGCAAACACTATGTTCTGTTTGGCGAGCCACTAATGTGCCTAAACATTGGAAACCCCCCACATGTGACACCATTTGGGAAACTAGTCCACTCAGGTAACTTATCTAGATTTGTGGTGAGCAACTTAAACCACCAGGTGCTTCACAGAAGTTTACAACGTCGAACCGAGAAAATAAAAAAAATAAACTTTTTCCCACAAAAATGTTTTTTTAACCTCAAATTATGTGCATTTTCACAAGGGTAGCAGGAGAAATTGCACCATACAATTTGTTGTGCAATTTCTTCTGATGCCTCATATGTGACGGAAAACTACTGTTTGGGTGCATGGCAGGGTTCGAAAGGGAAGGAGCGCCATATGACTTTTTGAATGCAAAATTTGCTGGAATAATTATATGATGACATGTCATGTTTGGAGAACCCCTGATGTGCCTAAACAGTGGAAGAACCATTTTGGAAACCAGACCCATCAAAGAATGTGTCAGCTGTCTGAATCAGCTGACACCCAGTGGCAATCGCATGTACCACATCTGTGCATGCAAAATCGCCTGGACCTATCCATACATCAAAGGTCGTGAAAGGGTTAATCAGTGATTGACAACCTTCCTTGAATGAATGTGCATAAAGAGACAGCTGTCAGTCACTAAGCAAGAATGACCACTGGACTCTCAACCCCTTCATGACCTAGGGATTTTCCGTTTTTCCGTGTTCGTTTTTTGCTCCCCTTCTTCCCAGAGCCATAACTTTTTTATTTTTCCATTAACCCCTTCATGACCGGGGGATTTTTCGTTTTTCCGTGTTCATTTTTCGCTCCCCTCCTTCCCAGAGCCATAACTTTTTTATTTTTCTGTCAATTTGGCCATGTGAGGGCTTATTTTTTGCGGGACGAGTTGTACTTTTGAACGACATCATTGGTTTTAGCATGTCGTGTACTAGAAAACGGGAAAAAAATTCCAAGTGCGGTGAAATTGCAAAAAAAGTGCAATCACACACTTGTTTTTTGTTTGGCTTTTTGCTAGGTTCACTAAATGCTAAAAATGACCTGCCATTATGATTCTCCAGGTCAGTAAGAGTTCATAGACACCAAACATGACTAGGTTATTTTTTATCTAAGTGGTGAAAAAAAATTCCAAACTTTGCTAAAAAAAAAAAAAAAAAAAAAAAAATTGCGCCATTTTCCGATACTCGTAGCGTCTCCATTTTTCATGATCTGGGGTCGGTTGAGGGCTTATTTTTTGCGTGCCGAGATGACGTTTTTAATGATAGCATTTCGGTGCAGATACATTCTTTTGATCGCCCGTTATTGCATTTTAATGCAATGTCGCGGCGACCAAAAAAACGTAATTCTGGCGTTTCGAATTTTTTTCCCGCTACGCTGTTTAGCGATCAGGTTAATACTTTTTTTTAATTGATAGATCGGGCGATTCTGAGCGCGGCGATACCAAATATGCGTAGATTTGATATTTTTTTTATTGATTTATTTTGATTGGGGCGAAAGGGGGGTGATTTAAACTTTTACGTTTTTTTTATTTTTTTCACATTTTTTAAACTTTTTTTTTAAACTTTTGCCATGCTTTAATAGCCTCCATGGGAGGCTAGAAACAGGCACAGCACGATCGCCTCTGCTACATAGTAGCGATCTGCTGATCGCTGCTATGTAGCAGAATTGCACGTGTGCTGTGAGCGCCGACCACAGGGTGGCGCTCACAGCGACGGGCGATCAGTAACGATAGAGGTCTCTAGGACCTCTATGGTTACCATCCAGACGCTTCGCCGACCCCCGATCATGTGACGGGGGTCGGCGATGACGTCATTTCCGGCCGGAAGCGGTAGTTAAATGCCGCTGTCTGCGTTTGACAGCGGCATTTAACTAGTTAATAGGTGCGGGCAGATCGCGATTCTGCCCGCACCTATTACGGGCACGTCAGCTGTTCAAAACAGCTGACATGTCCCGGCTTTGGTGCGGGCTCACCGCGGAGCCCTGCATCAAAGCAGGGGAGCCGGCATCGGACGGTATAGTACGTCCGATGCCGGTAAGGGGTTAATATGGCCATGTGAGGGCATATTTTTTGTGAAACAAGTTGTACTTTTGAACGACATCATTGATTTTAGCATGTCGTGTACTAGAAAACAGGAAAAAAATTCCAAGTGCGGTGAAATTGCAAAAGAAGTGCAATCCCACACTTGTTTTTTTATTGACTTTTTTACTAGGTTCACTAAATGCTGAAACTGACCTGCCATTATGATTCTACAGGTCATTACGAGTTCATAGACACCAAACATGTCTAGGTTCTCTTTTATTTAAATGGTGGAAAAAAATTCCAAACTTTGCTAAAAAAAAAAAAAAAATTGCGCCATTTTCCCATACCTGTAACGTCTCCATTTTTCATGATCTGGGGTCGGGTGGGGGCTTATTTTTTGCATGCAGAGCTGGCGTTTTTTATTATATCATTTTGGTGCAGATACGTTCTTTTGATCGCATTTTTTTTCTCGCTGCGCCGTTTAGCGATCAGGTTAATCCTTTTTTATTGATAGATCAGGGGATTCTGAATGCGACAATACCAAATATGTGTAGGTTTGATATTTTTTATTGATTTATTTTGAATGGGGCGACAGGGGGGTGATTTAAACTTTTATTTTTTTTATTTTTTTCACATTTTTTTAACTTTTTTTTTTTTTACTTTTGCCATGCTTCAATAGCCTCCATGGGAGGCTAGAAGCTGGCACCACTCGATCGGCTCTGCTACATAGCAGCGATCATTAAATCGCTGCTATGCAGCAGAAATGCAGGTGTGCTATGAGCGCCGACCACAGGGGGCGCTCACAGCAGGCCGGTATCAGTAACCATAGAGGTCTCAAGGACCTCTATGGTTACCATTCTGACGCATCGCTGACCCCCAATCATGTGATGGGGTCGGCGATGCGCTCATTTCCGGCCGCCCGGCCGGAAGCGCCAGTCAAATGCTGCTGTCAGCGTTTGACAGCGGCATTTAACTAGTTAATAGCGGCGGGTGAATCGCGATTTCACCCGCCGCTATTGCGGGCACATGTTAGCTGTTCAAAACAGCTGACATGTCCCGGCTTTGATGCGGGTCACCGCCGGAGCCCTGCATCAAAGCGCGGTATCTGACCTCGGACGTACTATCCCGTCTGAGGTCAGAAAGAGGTTAAACTATAACCATACTTCGCCATTCACCCTGAAAAAAACTGTTCATTTCTGTCTTGCTCAAGACAAGACAGACTGCCAGTACGCTGAAGTGTCAGGTTACCTTTCAATCATACTCGATAGAGAGGTGATGAGAAGGGTTTTACTCAGCTTTCTATCAAGTCTTATACATCCTCTCTGTGCTGGGTTCACAGTTACACAGCACACAGCAGTTATATGATTTCCTCCATTCTGCTGATTCTATGTTCTAACAAAGGAATGAAGCGCAGGAAATACTCTCTATGTACTGAGCTGTGCATGGGAGACATCATAGCAGACATCATAGCAGCTATTTTCTCCCATCCATATCAGGGTCAAGTGATAATTAAGAGATATAAAACTTGAGAAAATGTAGGATACAATACATTTAATGACCATATTTAGTGTAATTCCTCACATACACACACGACAGCTTATTCTGAAAAGTTAGCAGATAGTATAGTTAACCTTTAGAATTAGAAAAAAAAACAAAAACTTGGTTGCCTGTTTTTTTTTAAATACAAAGTATCATATACACTATCAGAGTATTCTTAGTTAATAGAGAAAGGTCTTTTGCTCAGGATCCTCATCTTTTGGTCGAAGTGTAAAAAGCAGGGGCAGAACTACCACGGTCACAGGGGTCACAGCTGCGACTGGGCCTGGAGTGCTCAGGGGCCCGCCCAGTCCAGCAAAGACTGGGCGGGCCCCTAAGCACTGAGCTACAAAATTGTCCGCTGGCCCTTCAAATCAGAGGGTGGCTTTTCATGTGGCCGGCAGGCAGGTCCCCAATGCTCCAGCGGCAGCCTGCTGTATCATGCCGGCTGCCAAACCGTTAACCCCCAAGTGCAGGGTAAGCAGCGTTCATTACAGAACGCTGCCTGTCCTGCACAGGAATGATGTCATTGGGGTGGGTGGGGTTACCGGGTGGGCGGAGTTACCGCCCTATGCTCTCCTGTCCCGAAATAGGAGCTGCTGCCCGACACAGAGACTCCAGAGCGATCTCTGCGCTGGCAGCTTTGTGACTTTCTGCAGGTGATCTGTGCCCCTCAGCTCTGTGCCACCCCCACTGTTTGCCCCAATATGATCTCTGCCCCCCCTGCTGTGTGCCCCAATATGATCTCTCTGCCCCCCAATACGATCTCTGCCCCCACGCTGTGTGCCCCAATATGATCTCTGCCCCCACGCTGTGTGCCCCAATATGATCTCTGCCCCCCCGCTGTGTGACCCAATATGATCTCTGTGCCGCCACGCTGTGTGCCCCAATATGATCTCTGCGCCCCGCTGTGTGCCCCAGTATGATCTCTGCCCCCGCTGTGTGCCCCAGTAGGATCTCTGCCCCCGCTGTGTGCTCCAATATGATCTCTGTGCCCCCACGCTGTGTGCCCCAATATGATCTCTGCACCCCCACGCTGTGTGCCTCAATATGATCTCTGCCCCCCGCTGTGTGCCCCAATATGATCTCGGTGTGCCCCAATATGATCTCTGTGCCCCATGTGATCTCCATGCCCCCCAACTATAAGCTCCCTGTGATCTCTGTACCTCTCAGCTATGTGATCCCTGTGCCCCCCAGCTATGTGCCCCCTGTGATCTCTGTTCCCCCTGAGATCCCTGTGCCCCCCAGCTATGTGCCCCCTGTGATCTCTGTTCCCCCTGTGATCCCTGTGCCCCCCAGCTATGTGCCCCCCTGTGATCTCTGTTCCCCCTGAGATCCCTGTGCCCCCCAGCTATGTGCCCCCTGTGATCTCTGTTCCCCCTGTGATCCCTGTGGCCCCCAGCTATGTGCCCCCTGTGATTTCTGTGCCCTTTGTGAGTGCCGCCCTCGTTCGTGCTTGGGCATGCGTCTGCAGCCCTGCTCAGTGTGGGCACACAGGAGAGCGTGCGCACACCAGGGCCTGTGCAGAAGTGATAAAAGGCCATACAGATGCCTGAGCCTCACTATGAACAGCGCTCTCCTCACCGATCCCAGGCCGGCATCCGCTCCAAGTCCTCAGCACCTCCGACGCTGGCTGGACAGTGGACCCTCCTCATCCTCCACCTCAGGTGAGTACCAGCATAAAATCTTTTCATGTATATGCAGCATTTGCAGTCTGACCTGTATACTGTGTATAGACTGCTGCATGTACAATATATAGGTGACATTGCTGTATACAATCACCGTATCACCTATATAATGTATATATACAGAAGTCGATATTCATTATATAGGTGACACTGTGACTAATGTGTATATAAATGATACTGTTGTGTATATATATACTGCAACTATACACTGCAATCACAGTATCACCTATGTAATGTATGTACAGCAGTCTATATACATTGTATAGGTGAAACTGTGAGGGCGGTATGTACGTTATAAAGGTTATACAACTGTGCCCGCTGTGTATAGCTCATATTGGCCAGCCACAGTGTGTGTGTTATATACACGCATACACACTTTGGCTGGCCTATATGAGGTATACACAGCAGTCGCAGTATATTACACACAGTGGTATAACCTACATAACGTACATACCGCCGTCGCAGTTTCACCTATATAATGTATGTGTGTGTCTGTCTATATATATATATTTATACACACACAGCACTCTGATTGTGATAAAAGTGTCGGACTCTTTATTGGCCCATGTGGCAACGTTTCAGATCAATAACTGAACAATTCTCTGATGTGAAACTGAAATGTTGCCACATGGTCTAATAAAGAGTCCACTGTTTAAAGGGATTGTCTCCCACTAGAACAACCTCGTCTTAAACTGAATGTTTGGCCCCAATAAATTAATAAAGCCTATATTCACTTCCTGTGCTGGGGCCGTTCCCACAGTGGCTGTGATGACCCCCTCGGGGCTGTGATATGCTGTTGTGGTTCCCGGCACCAATCAGCGCTGGTCTCACTGTCTCCATCTTCGGACAAACTGAACGTGAAGAGGAAGTCCAGGACGAGGGTGTGAGTTTGGATCAGGATACGTAAGAAACCTTTAAACCTTTAAACAGTGACAAATTTTTTGCGCGAAAGGAAAAGTGCAAAAACTTAGTGACTTGGCATTTTCAAGCCAGTTTAAATTAGCTTCATTAAAAAAAAGCACAAAAATTGAGCTTAACTTGAGTTGGTACACATGCAGAGGTTAAACACATGTTCACATTGGCCACAAAACATTAAAACCTACAAGAGAAAAAAGTAAGCAAAAACCCTGATGTAACTAAGTAAAAAAGCAAAAGTGCATTTAAATAATGGAGTTTTTAGTAATACTGGTTTATGATCAAAAAATAGCACAAAAGCCATCCCACCGCATCAAGGTAACTCTGATAGGGACAGTCCTACACTGTCTAATATTAAAACCTTACCATGTGTCAATGTTGACCTCAGTGTGAATAAGGGCAGACAAAAGAACTGGGCCCAACCAGTGAAACACCAGACTGTCATAAAACCTTTAAACAGTGACAATTTTTTGGCGCGAAAGGAGAAGTGCAAAAATTTAGTGACTTTTGGGATTTTCAAGCCAGTTTAAATTAGCTTCATTAAAATGGACCAAGCTGGGACTTTACGAGGGCAGGGCCATGTCCACCCATACAATTCATCAAATGTACCAACTATCAAATTAATGATTTGCAGTATAGCATTTCTGTATGCTGCATGAAGGTGTGTACCACTCAGAAGAGGTGACAAATTCATTAAGTAGGGTGTGCTTCTTTATGGATTCAAAACCTTCTACTCCAGCTAGACTTGGCATAGAGCAAGTGTGCACTACGCCACTCTTGATAAATGAGCCCCTAGTGCCAGCTTTCCCTACAAATAACATCTAATCTCCTACGTGATGTTCACAGTTGATACTGAATAAAAATATTTTGAAAATATTGTTTCCATTTTTTTTATCATTTGCTTATAATTAACATGTCTATCCATCTTGTGATTTCCACAACTCCATAAATTTTCTATCTTAATGTTGCAATTTCAATGTTGAGCTTATTTTGTTTCTTTAGATAATTAAGCTGGTGAACATAAAAGAGACACTTTTATCATTCACAAGCATGTATGTAACAGAGATATTTATCTGTACACAGCAGACTTCCTGTCCAGTAACCCCACAGAAATGCACTGCAGCCAGACTGTTATCATCCTGGTTTGGCAGATAATGTACAGTACAATAGTTTGATAGCATCAATCTAAAGACAAACTCAAGCTTTCAAGTTCAAGAGATGGAGTAGAGTGTGTACGTTATGCATATAGAGAGGGGAAAATAAGTATTTGATACACTGTCGGAATTGCAACCTTTTACACCTGCAAACAATGGAGAGATCTGTCACTTTTATCTCAGGTGCACTTCAACTGTGAGAGATAGAATCTAAAAATAAAAACCAGAAAATCACGTTGAATGATTTTTAAATAATTAAATTGCATTTTATTGCATGAAATAGGAATTTAATCACCTACCAAGCAGTAGAATTCTTGCTCTCACAGACCTCTTTTTACTTAAGAAGCCCTCCTATTCTGCACTGAATACCTGTATTAATTGAACCTG
Organism: Ranitomeya imitator; assembly: GCF_032444005.1. NCBI lineage: Eukaryota > Metazoa > Chordata > Amphibia > Anura > Dendrobatidae > Ranitomeya > Ranitomeya imitator. The sequence goes on along the minus strand of NC_091286.1, from coordinate 60,401,886 downwards.
TTTAAATTTGTTACCTGTATAAAAGTTGCCTTTCCACACACTCAACCAATAACACTCCAACCTATCCACCATGGCCAATACCAAAGAGCTGTCTAAGGACGCCAGAGACAAAATTGTAGACCTGCGCAAGGCTGGGATGGGCTACAGAACAATAGGGAAGCAACTTACTTTGTGAGACGGCAACAACTGTTGTCACAATTATAAGAAAGTGGAAGAAACACAAGATGACTGTCAATCTTCCATGGTCTGGGTCAAGATCTTGCCTCATGGGGTAAGGATGATTCTGAGAAAGGTCAGGAATCAGCCCAGAACTACATGGGAGGACCTGGTCAATGACCTGAAGAGAGCTGGGACCACAGTCTCAAACATTTCCATTAGTAACACATTACACCATTATGGATTAAAACCGGGCAGGGCACTGTTGTGAGTTCCGTTCTGGAGCTCCCTCCTGTGGTTGCTAATGGTATTTTTGCGAGTTCTGCCCTTGGGCTCCCACTGGTGGTTTCAAGTGGAACTGCTGCTCCGTTAGGTAGCTGTAGCAGCTGTCTTCACTAATCGCCTTGCCTGGGTTTGTTATTTAAACCTGCTCTGGGCGTTAGTCCATGCCTGCTGTCAATGTTCTTGGTTGGATTTGATTCTTCCCTTGGATTTCTCATATGGCCAGTCCTTGTCTGCAAAAGATAAGTTTTGCTACTTTTGTTTGTCCATTTGTGTGGACTCTATTGCTTTGCATTTTGTCTCTTTTGTCCAGCTTGTCACTATGTCGTATTCAGGCTAGCTGGAAGCTCTGGGAAAGCAGATTTGCCCCTCCACACTGTAAGTCGGTGTGAAGTTCATTTTTGTAAACTCTGCGTGGATTTTGTAGTTTTTTATACTGACCGCACAGTATCCTTTGCTCTCTGTCTATCTAGTTTAGTTTTGGCCTCCCTTTGCTGAAATCTAATTTCATTTCTGTGTTCGTCATTTCCCTCTCCTTTCACAGTCAATATTTGTGGGGGGCTATCTTTCCTTTTGGGGGTTTCTCTGAGGCAAGATAGCTTTCTATTTCCTTCTTTAGGGGTAGTTATATCTGAGGCTGTGACGAGGTGTCTAGGGAGTGTCAGGAACATCCCACGGCTATTTCTAGTTGTGTTGTTAGGATTAGGGACTGCGGTCAGTAGAGATACCACCTTCTCAGAGCTCATTCCATGTTGCGTTTTAGCCACCAGGTCATTTCAGTGTGGCCTCTTAACCACCAGGTCATAACAGGGCACGCAAGGTCCCCCTGTTCAAACCGGCACATGTCCAGGCTCTTTTGAAGTTCGCTAATGACCATCTGGATATCCAGAGAAAGTATGGAAGGTCATGTGGTCAGAAGAGACCAAAACTGAACTTTATGGCTTTATCAACTCCACTCACCATGTTTGGAGGAAGAAGAAGGATGAGTACAACTCCAAGGATACAGTCCCAACTGTAAAGCATGGAGGGTTAAACATCATACTTTGGGAGTGATTTTCTGCAAAGGGACAGGATGACTGCACCATATTGAAGAGAGGATTGATGGGGTGATATATCACAAGATTTTGCCAAACAATCTCCTTCTTGCAATAAGAGTATTTCTGGATCTTCCAACATGACAATGACCCAAAATACACAGCCAGGGCAGCTAACAAGTGACTCCATAAGACGCATTTCAATATTCTGAAGTGGCCTAGCCAGTTTCCAGACTTGAACCCAATAGAAAATCTTTGGAGGGAGCTGAAAGTCAATGTTGCCCAGTGATAGCCCGAAAACTTGAAAGATCTGGAAAAGATCTGCATGGAGGAGTGGGACAAAATCCCTGCAGCTGTGTGTGAAAAATTGGTCACAATCACAAACTATAAAATTCAAATTCATTATGTAAAAATTTTAATGTAATTTTCTAGGTCTTTTTTTAGATTCCATTTTCCACCATTGAAATGTACCTACCATAAAAATTCCAGACCTCTCCATTCTTTGAAGGTGGAAAAACTTGCAAAATCGGCAATGTATCAAATACTTAATTTCCGCACTGTATATATAATTGACCTAAATGGGAAAGGTTTATTCTGATTTCAAGTCAGATATTGAGAAAAACATGCATATATGTGTCTTCCTGTGCTTGCATGTATATATATATGTATTCTATGTGTATATTTCTATTCTATCTATTCTACAGTATTCTAACCTGTCAGTGTGATTTTACTGTACACTACACATGAATTACAGGCTTTTCAAAGGACAACGGTGCGTAAAAAATGGACAGCACTCGCATGGTGCGAGTGCTGTGCATTCTTTTCTCACATCCATTGACTTGCATTGACGAGTCTCATCCGAGATACGCAGCAAATCGCAGCACGCTGCAATTTTTTTTCTCCGTCTGATTTCAGCTGAGAAAAAAAGAAGAGATGTAACTCATTGAATAACATTGGTCAGAGTGCAGTCCGATTTTTTCTTGGATTGCACTCGTCTGTTTTTCTTTCAAATGGGTAATGACTGAGCCCTTAAAGAGACAGTGAGAAGGGCAACACAATAAAAAAATTATAATAATAGAATAGAGATTGAGAGCAGAAATTTGACCATTGCACAATGTACAAAGGTTTACAAAAAATTACCCCAAGGGGTCTGTATCATACACGCTGAAAGAGGCCACGATGGGGAACTCACAATACATTTAGCAGTTATAACAAGAGGTAGAGATAAGAACTACAAGTATCACCATTGCACAATGTGCGAACTTTTCAAAAAATTACCCAAAGGGTCTCTATCAGACCTGCTGAAAGATGCCGTGATGGGGACATCAGAAAACACTTTGCAGTTATTGCAAGAGGTAGAGATAGGGAGTACAAGTTTCACCATTGCACAATGAAAAGTTTTCAAAAAGTACAAGACATTACTCAGGTGGGGTATACATAGATAACCACTATTTACTTGTTGCAGAAGCAGGGGGGTTGGGAGGAGGAGGTGATTTCCTGAACAAAATAGGTTTGGATAGTAAGGGATGGAAGTTAAGACAACTTTCAAAAAACTTTTGGGCTGCATTTAAATTATGTTGCTGTTATCCATAGGGCTTACAAAGTCAGATGAAATCCAGCCCTTGTTCAATTTTATAAGAGTCAGCCGGTCTGCATTTTCCATTGACAGCCGTGTGCACCAATCCATTATGATTGCACCAGCCAAACTAAAAACCCGCTCAGACAACACACTTGCGGCAGGACATGGCAGCACCTCCAAGGCGTACAAGGAAAGGTCGTGCCAAATGTGCAGCTTGGACAACCAATAGTTAAAGAGCACTGAAGAATCAGGAAGGAAGCTGGTATGGTCACTTAAGTAGTCCTTCACAATTTTGGTCAACTTCTCTCTCGTCATAGTTACACCCACAAATAGCCCTTGCTGATATGAGGGTTTCATGGAAATGGCCCAGTTTGTGGACATTTTCCCCCCTTGAGTCGCACCTGCCCTGTAATCCTTGAGGTTGAAAAAAGCTGGTACCTCTGCCAGCAGTGTTGTCTGAGGGAAATCTTTTGAACAAGTCATCCACAACAGCCCTCTAGCATGCATACACTGAAAATGAAACATCTGCCTCCAACATGAGACAACTAAATTTCTCCTTGTACCATGGGTCAAGAAAGGTACAGAGCCAGTATTTCATGTTGGACAAAATGTGTTTTACATGAGGGTTTTGGAAAAGGCATCTGGACATGATCTCTGCCTTGTGTGGCAGACTACAAAGAGTCAAACATTCTGTTTTCTCACCTGGAAGAACACTAACCATTCTCTAATCCTCACAATACATAACCTCCTCCTCCTCCTCTATTTCAGTTGATCTCTGCTGGACAGGCATAAAGCAGGGATTAGGTGTCCCCTCTGTAGCACAGACCAAAAACTCTTGTTCCTCTTCATCAGTCTCCTGTTCCTCGTCATCATCCAATGTGGCCTGAGAATATTGTGTGAGGCTGAGATGTGTGGTATCAGCCACTGTAAAATCTTTCTCCATAGCCACCTGCTCGGCATTCAAAGCTTCCTCTTTGAAATTCTGCAGCAAACGTTTCAATAGACATATCAGTGGGATGGTTACACTGATAACAGCATCATCAGCGCTCACCATCTTGGTGCAGGACACAAAGTTTTGAAGCACTGCTGCAGCGAAGCTAGACCAGCGAAAGCATGAGATGACTTTTGGAAATGTACGCTGACATGGCATACTTTGGCATACCAAGTTCAGCACGTGGGTCATGCATGGAACGTGTACCAGCTTGCAGAGCTTTAAAGCTGCCAACAAGTTACACCGATTATCGCACAACCAGATCTAGTTGGAGGTTCAGCTAGGAGAGCCACTGGTTAGTCTGTTCTTTTATTACTTTGAACAACTTCGCTGCTTTGTGAGCTTTATCACCTAAACAAATGTGCTTCAGCAGAGCTTCACAAAGGCAGTGCTGCAGACTTCCCAGCTGGGGAGTGATGGGGAGGCTAGTTCCACTGAGGAGGAGGAGGAGAGACAGAAACTGGAATCCAAGGAGACTAAAACCCTGATGGAAGTTGGACCCACTAATCTTGGTGTGGATAAGATATTTGATGTCCCAGGCTCAGACTTTGTCCCAGACTCTACCAGGTTTACCCAGTGTGCTGTCAGGGAAATGTAGCAACCCTGTCCACAAAAACTTCTCCACATCTGTCTGTGGTTAGGAGGACATTCCCTGTGACTGCAGTGGCCAGAGCACAGTTGATATTGTGTAACACATGATTATGTAATGTGTGGACAGCACACCGGGAAAAATAGTGGCAGCTGGGAGTTGAGTACAATGGGGCTGCCAATGCCAAGAGGTCATAGAAAGAATCAGCTCCCATGAGTCATAATGGCAGTATTTCCAGGTCTAGCAATCTGGCAATGTGGGTGTTTAGTGTTTGGGCCTGTGGGTGATTGGGTGAATATTTCTACTTTCTGTGAAATGTCTGGGGCAGGGACAACTGAACACTGCACTGGGACAATGAACTGGACGTGGTTGCTGACTGTTGTGTGTGTGCAACTGCAGGTTATGGGTAGGAGGCATCAGCACCTGCTTCATGGACAGCAGATTGGGAAGGCCATAACATAGGTGAAGGGGCAGTGGTTTCACTCTCAGGCACAGATTTTGTACTCAGGCGCTCCGCCCACCTACTGGGATTCTTGGCTGCCATGTGCTTTTGCATGCTGTTGGTGCTCAGGTTGACAGTGTTCTTGCCTCTTCTTAGCTTTGTTTAGCAGATGATGCAAATTACAGTAGTTTTGGCTGAAGGAATATCAGAAAAAACTGCCATACAGGGGAACAAGGCACCATTAGCCTGTTATCTAGCCGACTGTGGGGAGCTCTGTGGAACAGTTGACCGAGTTCTCCCTCTGGACAAACCACTACCTCTTCTTGCCTGTTTTTGTACTACAGATCCATCCCTGTCTGCACTGCTGTGATCGTTAGGGGTGCCACCGTCCCAGGTTGGATCAGTGGCCTCATCATCAACAATGTCGTCTTCCAATTCCTCAATCTGGTCCTACTTCTAAGTTGAAATTTTAGGCTGACCTGATGGCAGCTGTGCATCATGATTATCCTCCACCTCTTCAGACATGAATTGACTTTCCCCAATGTGGCTTTCTCCTGGCCGTGGAAGCTCAAAGGTTTGGGCATCAATGCACTCCACCTCCTCATGACCCTCTTTGATCGTTCACATTGAGAGGCCTGACAAATTACAAGGGAACATAAACAGTTCATCAGAGTGGCCAGCATTGGGGTCATATGTCTCCTGGGACTCTTGGTGGGAGGAATGAGCACCAGGTTGAGGATTCAGAGGCCCTGCCTCTTAGCTATTGAGAATGGTCTGTGTGGTAGATTTCATGGTGCTGCTTGTCATCATACTGGAGCCTTTGTACGCCCTCCAACCCACAACATCTTTGCACTTGTTGGGGTTCGTCAGTGGTGTAACGTGCTGACTAGGGTTGAGCGACCTTGACCTTTTTAGAGTCGAGTCGAGTTTCGCGAAACCCGACTATCTCAAAAGTCGAGTCGAGTGGAATCGGCCGATTATCGCGAAAAGTCGGGGATCGACCGAAACACGAAACCCAATGCAAGTCAATGGGGGAGCATAGTCGGCAGTGAGTAGAGGCCAGGAAAACATGTACAGAGCCCATGTTAATGGCAAAAACATCCATTCTTGTTACTGAAGCTTGTCAATCTTAATTTAGCTTATAATAATTGGAAGGCATTTGAAATTGGGGGTCATTTGGCTAAAGTTGTGGGGGGTAGGGCTGGTTCAAGTAATTAGTGTGCCCAGTAAATCACGGCAGTGGAGCAGGGAGAGGTAAGTATTTCAACTTTGCAAGTGCTGTGATCCTGAGCAAGCAGGGGGGGCCCAGTCGTTGGCATTGGCACTGGCACAGGGCCCCTCAAAGTACAGCGGTGTGTTTGCACGGCGGGGGCGCCTCCCACCGGCAGCAACACTTTTGCGTACTATGAGGGGCCCTGTGCCAGTGACGTCGCCAACGAGTATTCCTCCCCCCACCTGATGAAGGAACCTGCACCTTCATCTGCACCTTCCTCTTTGTCCCCGTGTAAGGTGGTATGGTATGCGGGAAGGGGGACCTGACTTTCAGCAGGGTCACAATCTTGCAGTGTAGCGTGCACGGGGAATGTTGCATTATGGGCCAATGTACCAGCAGACTCATCTATCACTGGCTGGGCAATGGGCAGGATGAGGGGGAAACAGATATGGGCCCAAAGAATAAAGTGGGCTAAATGCAGTTCAAAATTGGTAACAGGACTAACCAGGGGGCATTGTTTTGCTCAGTGGAGAACAACTAGAATGAGAGGCTGACACAGAGAGTAGGCCCAAATCAGTAAGTATTCTAAATGCAGTTCAAAATTGGCAACAGTAGTAAACCGGCGGCACAGCTTTGTTCACTGTGGGAGAACAGCAAGGAGCGGCAGACACAGATAGAAGGCCCCAACCCAACTAGTAGGCCTAATGCAGTGTTGTTTTCAACAACTACTAAACGAGAGCCAGAAGATCGAAGCAATGGAGAGGAAACCTGGGGAACACCTTGGAGTGGAAGACACCGTCTCTACACCCCAGACCCAACTTGTAGGCCGAATGCAGTATTGTTTTCAACAACTACTAAACAAGAGCTTTAAGATTGAAGCAATGGAGAGGAAACCTGGAAAACACCTTGGAGCGGAAGACACCGTCTCTACACTCCAGACCCAACTTGTAGGCTGAATGCAGTGTTGTTTTCAACAACTACTAAACAAGAGCTTTAAGATTGAAGCAATGGAGAGGAAACCTGGAGAACACCTTGGAGCGGAAGACACCGTCTCTACAACCCAGACCCAACTTGTAGGCCAAATGCAGTGTTGTTTTCAACAACTACTAAACAAGAGCTTTAAGATTGAAGCAATGGAGAGGAAACCTGGAGAACATCTTGGAGCGGAAGACACCGTCTCTACACTCCAGACCCAACTTGTAGGCTGAATGCAGTGTTGTTTTCAACAACTACTAAACAAGAGCTTTAAGATTGAAGCAATGGAGAGGAAACCTGGAGAACACCTTGGAGCGGAAGACACCGTCTCTACAACCCAGACCCAACTTGTAGGCCGAATGCAGTGTTGTTTTCAACAACTACTAAACAAGAGCTTTAAGATTGAAGCAATGGAGAGGAAACCTGGAGAACACCTTGGAGCGGAAGACACCGTCTCTACACTCCAGACCCAACTTGTAGGCTGAATGCAGTGTTGTTTTCAACAACTACTAAACAAGAGCTTTAAGATTGAAGCAATGGAGAGGAAACCTGGAGAACACCTTGGAGCGGAAGACACCGTCTCTACACCCCAGACCCAACTTGTAGGCCAAATGCAGTGTTGTTTTCAACAACTACTTAAGATTGAAGCAATGGAGAGGAAACCTGGAGAACACCTTGGAGCGGAAGACACCGTCTCTACACCCCAGACCCAACTTGTAGGCCAAATGCAGTGTTGTTTTCAACAACTACTTAAGATTGAAGCAATGGAGAGGAAACCTGGAGAACACCTTGGAGCGGAAGACACCGTCTCTACAACCCAGACCCAACTTGTAGGCCGAATGCAGTGTTGTTTTCAACAACTACTAAACAAGAGCTTTAAGATTGAAGCAATGGAGAGGCAACCTGGGGAACACCTTGGAGCGGAAGACACCGTCTCTACACCCCAGACCCAACTTGTAGGCCGAATGCAGTGTTGTTTTCAACAACTACTTAAGAAGAGCTTTAAGATTGAAGCAATGGAGAGGAAACCTGCAGAACACCTTGGAGCGGAAGACACCGTCTCTACACCCCAGACCCAACTTGTAGGCTGAATGCAGTGTTGTTTTCAACAACTACTAAAACAAGAGCTTTAAGATTGAAGCAATGGAGAGGAAACCTGGAGAACACCTTGGAGCGGAAGACACCGTCTCTACAACCCAGACCCAACTTGTAGGCCGAATGCAGTGTTGTTTTCAACAACTACTTAAGAAGAGCTTTAAGATTGAAGCAATGGAGAGGAAACCTGGAGAACACCTTGGAGCGGAAGACACCGTCTCTACAACCCAGACCCAACTTGTAGGCCGAATGCAGTGTTGTTTTCAACAACTACTAAACAAGAGCTTTAAGATTGAAGCAATGGAGAGGCAACCTGGAGAACACCTTGGAGCGGAAGACACCGTCTCTACACTCCAGACCCAACTTGTAGGCTGAATGCAGTGTTGTTTTCAACAACTACTAAACAAGAGCTTTAAGATTGAAGCAATGGAGAGGCAACCTGGGGAACACCTTGGAGTGGAACACACCGTCTCTACACCCCAGACCCAACTTGTAGGCCGAATGCAGTGTTGTTTTCAACAACTACTAAACAAGAGCTTTAAGATTGAAGCAATGGAGAGGCAACCTGGAGAACACCTTGGAGCGGAAGACACCGTCTCTACACCCCAGACCCAACTTGTAGGCCGAATGCAGTGTGGTTTTCAACAACTACTAAACGAGAGCTAGAAGCTCTAAGCTATGGAGAGGAAACCTGGGGAACACCTTGGAGCGGCAGACACCGTTAGTAGGCCCTACCGAAGTAGTAGTAGTAGCCCCAATGCAGTTTTCAAATTCCTATAGGCTGAAAACCAGACTATTGACGCTCAGCTTTTTTAAAAGGAGGACAGCTGTATTGAGTGGCGCAGACAGACACAGGTAGTAGGCCTTAAACACAACATTTGGCTCAATGCAGTTTAAAAAAGGTTACAGGGGTACACAGGCAGCATTGGTCTGTTCAGTGGAGGACAATTTCAATTATGGGCCACAGACAGAGTTTGTATGACTACTATTAAAAAAAGGATGCTCTATGCAATTTAAAATAGGTTCCAGGGGTACACGGGCAGCAGTGGTCTGGTCAGTGGAGGACTAGTGGAAGGAGGGACCGCAGACAGGCGTAGTAGGCCTAACATAACAAAATTTGGCTGTAGGCACTTTTAAATTGGTTCCAGGGGTACACGGGCAGCAGTAGACAGGTCACTCGAGGACTAGTGGCAGGAGGGACCGCAGACAGGCGTAGTAGGCCTAACATAACAAAATTTGGCTGTAGGCACTTTTAAATTGGTTCCAGGGGTACATGGGCAGCAGTAGACAGGTCACTGGAGGACTAGTGGAAGGAGGGACCGCAGACAGGCGTAGTAGGCCTAACATAACAAAATTTGGCTGTAGGCACTTTTAAATTGGTTCCAGGGGTACACGGGCAGCAGTAGACAGGTCACTTGAGGACTAGTGGCAGGAGGGACCGCAGACAGGCGTAGTAGGCCTAACATAACAAAATTTGGCTGTAGGCACTTTTAAATTGGTTCCAGGGGTACATGGGCAGCAGTAGACAGGTCACTGGAGGACTAGTGGAAGGAGGGACCGCAGACAGGCGTAGTAGGCCTAACATAACAAAATTTTGCTGTAGGCACTTTTAAATTGGTTCCAGGGGTACACGGGCAGCAGTAGACAGGTCACTGGAGGACTAGTGGAAGGAGGGACCGCAGACAGGCGTAGTAGGCCTAACATAACAAAATTTGGCTGTAGGCACTTTTAAATTGGTTCCAGGGGTACACGGGCAGCAGTAGACAGGTCACTTGAGAACTAGTGGCAGGAGGGACCGCAGACAGGCGTAGTAGGCCTAACATAACAAAATTTGGCTGTAGGCACTTTTAAATTGGTTCCAGGGGTACACGGACAGCAGTAGACAGGTCACTTGAGGACTAGTGGCAGGAGGGACCGCAGACAGGCGTAGTAGGCCTAACATAACAAAATTTGGCTGTAGGCACTTTTAAATTGGTTCCAGGGGTACACGGGCAGCAGGAGACAGGTCACTTGAGGACTAGTGGCAGGAGGGACCGCAGACAGGCGTAGTAGGTCTAACATAACAAAATTTGGCTGTAGTCACTTTTAAATTGGTTCCAGGGGTACACGGGCAGCAGTAGACAGGTCACTGGAGGACTAGTGGAAGGAGGGACCGCAGACAGGCGTAGTAGGCCTAACATAACAAAATTTGGCTGTAGGCACTTTTAAATTGGTTCCAGGGGTACACGGGCAGCAGTAGACAGGTTACTGGAGAACTAGTGGAAGGAGGGACCGCAGACAGGCGTAGTAGGCCTAACATAACAAAATTTGGCTGTAGGCACTTTTAAATTGGTTCCAGGGGTACACGGGCAGCAGTAGACAGGTCACTGGAGGACTAGTGGAAGGAGGGACCGCAGACAGGCGTAGTAGGCCTAACATAACAAAATTTGGCTGTAGGCACTTTTAAATTGGTTCCAGGGGTACACGGGCAGCAGTAGACAGGTCACTGGAGGACTAGTGGAAGGAGGGACCGCAGACAGGCGTAGTAGGCCTAACATAACAAAATTTGGCTGTAGGCACTTTTAAATTGGTTCCAGGGGTACACGGGCAGCAGTAGACAGGTCACTGGAGGACTAGTGGAAGGAGGGACCACAGACAGGCGTAGTAGGCCTAACATAACAAAATTTGGCTGTAGGCACTTTTAAATTGGTTCCAGGGGTACAAGGGCAGCAGTAGACAGGTCACTGGAGGACTAGTGGAAGGAGGGACCGCAGACAGGCGTAGTAAGCCTAACATAACAAAATTTGGCTGTAGGCACTTGCAATTCTCTTGCAGGGGTACGCAGGCAGCATTGGTGTTGTCAGCGGAGGCCGATTGTAATGAGTGTCTGCCAGTTAGTACTCCAAAAAAATAAATAGATGTTAATGTCTCGCATTACAACAAAACCAAAACACAAAAGGGTGGAATGCTTAGGTACAGTGGTGGGCTCCTCTACTGAATTTTAGACCTAGTAATTTGGCGCTAATTACTTACTGGTGTAAATATAGGACACTGCCCCTGACTATGTTAAGTACCATCATACATGTCAACACATTGGTATTGTCAGTGCCAGGCATTGAATGATGTCAGCGCATAGACTAAACATCGGTGGAACTGTGAGAGATAATTGTGCAAGTGGTAGAGCAATGTTTGAGCTGGGGGGGGAACTCTCTTGTGGCCGGTGGTACAGGCCCAGGGCCCCTCATGTTACAACAGTGTGTCTGACGTTGGGTGCGCACCACCACCGCCAGAGACACTTTATTGTACTATGAGGGACCCAGTGGCAGTGCCGTCGACCAAAAGCGGGCACACCCACCTCTTCAGACAAACGGCACTATCACGGGTGCTTGCGCCAAGTGGCGAGACCACGGCCCCGTGGGGGGGATTTTGGCCATTTAGGGAGGTGTAAACATGTCGTATGCTGGACAATCAGATGCTGCAAATTACGCGATTGGAAAAGTCAGTCAGAGTAGTCCACAAGCAAGACCTTTTCATAGGAAAGCTAGGTGTCAGCTGGGCAAGGTGGGGCAAAAGAATTCGAAATCCAGTTGTGGTTCATTTTAATGAATGTTAGATCATCAACATTTTGGGTAGCCAGACAAGTCCTTTTTTCAGTTAATATTGAACCTGCAGCACTGAATACTCTTTCTGATAGGACACTAGCTGCCGGGCAAGCAAGCTCCTGCAATGCATATTCTGCCAATTCTGGCCAGGTGTCTAATTCGGATGCCCAGTAATCAAATGGGAATGACGGTTGAGGGAGAACATCGATAAGGGATGAAAAATAGTTAGTAACCATACTGGACAAATGTCTCCTGTCACTTTGAATTGATGCTGCAGTACCTGTCCTGTCTGCGATCATAGCAAAATCACTCCACAACCTGGTCAGAAAACCCCTCTGTCCAATGCCACTTCTGATTTCTGCACCTCTAACACCTCTGGTCTGCTGGCCCCTGCAGCTCGTGTGAGAACGATCACGGGCGCTGTGTGCTGGGAATGCCTGAAGCAAACGGTCAACAAGAGTTGATTGTTTGGTTGCTAATATTAGTTCCAAGTTCTCATGTGGCATAATATTTTGCAATTTGCCTTTATAGCGAGGATCAAGGAGGCAGGCCAACCAGTAATCGTCATCGTTCATCATTTTAGTAATGCGTGTGTCCCTTTTGAAGATACGTAAGGCATAATCCGCCATGTGGGCCAAAGTTCCAGTTGTCAAATCTGCGGTTGTGCTGGGTTGAGGGGCTGTTTCAGGCAAATCTACGTCACTTGTGTCCCTCAAAAAACCAGAACCCGGCCTTGCCACGCCACCAATTTCCCGTGGCCCCGGAAAAGCTTCCTCATTAAAAAAATACTCATCCCCATCATCCTCCTCCTCCTGTTCGCCCGCTACCTCGTCCTGTACACTGCCCTGACCAGACAATGGCTGACTGTCATCAAGGCTTTCCTCTTCATCTGCTGCAGACGCCTGCTCCTTTATGTGCGTCAAACTTTGCATCAGCAGACGCATTAGGGGGATGCTCATGCTTATTATGGCGTTTATCTGCACTAACCAGCCGTGTGCATTCCTCAAAACACTGAAGGACTTGACACATGTCTTGTATCTTCGACCACTGCACACCTGACAACTCCATGTCTGCCATCCTACTGCCTGCCCGTGTATGTGTATCCTCCCACAAATACATAACAGCACGCCTCTGTTTGCACAGTCTCTGAAGCATGTGCAGTGTTGAGTTCCACCTTGTTGCAACGTCTATGATTAGGCGATGCTGGGGAAGGTTCAAAGACCGCTGATAGGTCTGCATACGGCTGGAGTGTACGGGCGAACGGCGGATATGCGAGCAAAGTCCACGCACTTTGAGGAGCAGGTCGGATAACCCCGGATAACTTTTCAGGAAGCACTGCACCACCAGGTTTAAGGTGTGAGCCAGGCAAGGAATGTGTTTCAGTTGGGAAAGGGAGATGGCAGCCATGAAATTCCTTCCGTTATCACTCACTACCTTGCCTGCCTCAAGATCTACAGTGCCCAGCCACGACTGCATTTCTTTCTGCAAGAACTCGGACAGAACTTCCGCGGTGTGTCTGTTGTCGCCCAAACACTTCATAGCCAATACAGCCTGCTGACGCTTGCCAGTAGCTGCCCCATAATGGGACAACTGGTGTGCAACTGTGGCAGCTGCGGATGGAGTGGTTGGGCGACTGCGGTCTGTGAACGAGCTCTCGCTTCTGCAGGAGGACGAGGAGGAGGAGGAGGGGGTGCGAACGGCTACAGCCAACTGTTTCCTAGACCGTGGGCTAGGCAGAACTGTCCAAAAACTGCTGTCCCCTGTGGACCCTGCATCCACCACATTCACCCAGTGGGCCGTGATGGACACGTAACATCCCTGGCCATGCCTACTGGTCCATGCATCTGTTGTCAGGTGCACCTTTGTACTCACAGATTGCCTGAGTGCATGGACGATGCGCTCTTTAACATGCTGGTGGAGGGCTGGGATGGCTTTTCGCGAAAAGAAGTGTCGACTGGGTAGCTCGTAGCATGGTACAGCGTAGTCCATCAGGGCTTTGAAAGCTTCGCTTTCAACTAACCGGTAGGGCATCATCTCTAACGAGATTAGTCTAGCTATGTGGGCGTTCAAACCCTGTGTATGCGGATGCGAGGCTAAGTACTTCCTTTTTCTAACCAGAGTCTCATGTAGGGTGAGCTGGACTGGAGAGCTGGAGATCGTGGAACTAGCGGGGGTGCCGGTGGACATGGCAGACTGAGAGACGGTTGGAGACAGTATTGTTGCTGCCGGTGCCCTAGATGCAGTGTTTCCTACTACGAAACTTGTGATTCCCTGACCCTGACTGCTTTGGCCTGGCAAAGAAACCTGCACAGATACTACAGGTGGTGCGGAAAATGGTGGCCTTACACTGACGGAAGGGATGTAGCGTTGCTGACTAGCTTCATTGGCCGAGGGTGCTACAACCTTAAGGGACGTTTGGTAGTTAGTCCAGGCTTGCAAATGCATGGTGGTTAAATGTCTATGCATGCAACTTGTATTGAGACTTTTCAGATTCTGTCCTCTGCTTAAGGTAGTTGAACATTTTTGACACATGACTTTGCGCTGATCAATTGGATGTTGTTTAAAAAAATGCCAGACTGCACTCTTTCTAGCATCGGATCCCTTTTCAGGCATTGCAGACTGAGCTTTAACCGGATGGCCACGCTGTCCTCCAACAGGTTTTGGCTTTGCCACGCGTTTTGTGCCATCTACGGGCCCGGCAGATGGAACCTGTTGCGATGTTGATGCCTGCTGCGGCCCCTCCTCCTCCGCTTCAGAACTACTGCCGCCTGCACCCTGTTCCCCCAATGGCTGCCAATCGGGGTCAACAACTGGGTCATCTATAACCTCCTCTTCTAGCTCGTGTGCAACTTCGTCTGTGTCACCGTGTAAGTCGATGGTATAGCATTCGTGACGGGGCAACATAGTCTCATCAGGGTCTGATTCTGGATCAGTACCCTGCGAGGGCAATGTTGTGGTCTGAGTCAAAGGACCAGCATAGTAGTCTGGCTGTGGCTGTGCATCAGTGCACTCCATGTCAGATTTAACTTGTAATGGGCATGGCCTGTTAACTGTTTCACTTTCTAAGCCAGGGACAGTATGTGTAAAGAGCTCCATGGAGTAACCCATTGTGTCGCCTGCTGCATCCTTCTCTGTTGCTGTTTTTGCTGAAGAGGACAAGGAAGCGACTTGTCCCTGACCGTGAACATCCACAAACGACGCGCTGCTTTTACATTTACCAGTTTCAGAAGAGGAGGCAAAAGAGCTAGAGGCTGAGTCAGCAAGGTAAGCCAAAACTTGCTCTTGCTGCTCCGGCTTTAAAAGCGGTTTTCCTACTCCCAGAAAAGGGAGCGTTCGAGGCCTTGTGTAGCCAGACGACGAACCTGGCTCCACAGCTCGAGACTTAGGTGCTATATTGTTTTTCCCACGACCACCCGATGCTCCACTACCACTACCATTATTACCAGCTGGCAATGAACGCCCACGGCCATGACCTCTTCCACCAGACTTCCTCATTGTTTTAAAAACGTCACCAAACTAACGGTATTTGTTACTGTCAAACAACTTACAAGGTGAACTCTAACTTCTGTATGATTAAGATATCCCTTTATAGGTGGGTGAGACCGCAAGGAAAATCAGGCACGATGTTACACACTGTTTTCTGTGGCACCAAATGAGAGAGATGCCACACACGCAGGACTGTCACTCAAGCACAAAGGCCAATATTAATCTCCCACTGTTTTTTTTTTTTTTCAGGGAGAATTTAGATACCAAATTTTTTTAACAAAAAAACTAGGCTTTCTATGGCCCACTATTTAAGAGAGATGGCACACTCAGGACTGGCAGACAAGCAGAAAGGCCAATATTAATCTCCCACAGGTTTTTTTTTTATTTTTTCAGGGAGAATTTAGATACCAAATTAAAAAAAAAAAAAAAACTAGGCTTTCTATGGCCCACTATTTAAGAGAGATGGCACAATCAGGACTGGCAGACAAGCAGAAAGGCCAATATTAATCTCCCACAGGTTTTTTTTTATTTTTTCAGGGAGAATTTAGATACCAAATTTAAAAAAACAAACAAACTAGGCTTTCTATGGCCCACTATTTAAGACAGATGGCACACTCAGGACTGGCAGACAAGCAGAAAGGCCAATATTAATCTCCCACAGGTTTTTTTTTTTTCATGGAGAATTTAGATACCAAATTTAAAAAAAAAAAACTAGGCATTCTATGGCCCACTATTTAAGAGAGATGGCACAATCAGGACTGGCAGACAAGCAGAAAGGCCAATATTAATCTCCCACAGGTTTTTTTTTATTTTTTCAGGGAGAATTTAGATACCAAATTTAAAAAAAAAAAACTAGGCTTTCTATGGCCCACTATTTAAGAGAGATGGCACAATCAGGACTGGCAGACAAGCAGAAAGGCCAATACTAATCTCCCACAGGTTTTTTTTTATTTTTTCAGGGAGAATTTAGATACCAAATTTTTTTTTTTTTAAAAATAGGCTTTCTATGGCCCACTATTTAAGAGAGATGGCACACTCAGGACTGGCAGACAAGCAGAAAGGCAAATATTAATCTCCCACGTTTTTTTAAATTTTTTCAGGGAGAATTTAGATACCAAATTAAAAAAAAAAATAATAAAAGGCTTTCTATGGCCCACTATTTAAGAGAGATGGCACGCACAGGACTGGCACTCCAGCAGAAATGCCAATCTTAATCTCCCACAACTTATTTTTGTAGGGAGAATTACAAAAAAAAAGGGACTGTCCTACAATTACTATCTCCCTGCAGTAATCTCAGCCAGGTATGGCAGGCAGCAATAAGAAGGAGTGGACTGCTGCACAAATTACATCAAAAGTGTGGACAAACAAACAAGATAGCTGTGCAGAAAGGAAGGAGCAACAGGATTTGTGCTTTGAAAAAAGCAGTTGGTTTGCACAGCAGCATACACACAGTAATGCAGCTATCAGGGAGCCTTCTAGGGCAGCCCAATGAGCTACAGCGCTGAGGAAAAAAAATGTAGCTTCCACTGTCCCTGCAAACAAAAGGTGGTGTTGGACAGTGGAAATCGCTACAGCACAAGCGGTTTGGTGGTTAATGGACCCTGCCTAACGCTATCCCTGCTTCTGACGAAGCGGCAGCAACCTCTCCCTATGCTCAGATCAGCAGCAGTAAGATGGCGGTCGGCGGGAACGCCTCTTTATAGCCCCTGTGACGCCGCAGACAGCAAGCCAATCACTGCAATGCCCTTCTCTAAGATGGTGGGGACCAGGACCTATGTCATCACGCTGCCCACACTCTGCGTCCACCTTCATTGGCAGAGAAATGGTGCTTTTCGCGTCATTGATACGCGACTTTGGCGCGAAAGTCGCGTACCGCATGGCCGACCCCACACAGGGATCGGGTCGGGTTTCGTGAAACCCGACTGTGCCAAAAGTCTGCGACTTTTGAAAATGAATGATCCGTTTCGCTCAACCCTAGTGCTGACCAACTTTTGACAGGAAGCAGGAACAAGATCCAGTCACCTTCTGATCTGTAAAATGGCATTGGAGGGCACCACCACATCCACACCCCTTAACGTCACCCATACTCATATTAAATACTTATGAAAAAATATTTTCCTTGCTTTATTTTTTACAAGTACCATCAATGAGGTGTTATGTACAAATTCACTGTATCTACCAATGTGTGGCAATTTTTTTTAAGATATCAGCGTTATTACAAACGGCAACAGCAGACTCATGAAAATTAGAGGTAAATAGTCATGTTTGCGCATCTCAGTAAGCTTTGCGCCAGTCACACAACTGCTAGATAAAGATACGCTATTTATTAAACCAACAGAATTTTTTTCATATTGCCTTGCTAACACACTGTAACAGCGGACTAATGAAAATTATTGCCACTGCTAAATTGTGACATTTGTTTATCTCTGCCCAGATTGCACCAGTTGCACAACTGCTAGATAGATTAATGTAGAATTAAAACCAGAAGGATGTATACAGACTGTGCCCTGCTATCTGCCACCATCGCACTTTAACCAGCATGTCTATTCTTCCTACAGGTATGTTCATGCACCTAGCTCTCCAACCTGCTCTCCTGCCTTGTCTGTCTATGAAGTGCATATAGTACATCATCCATCTTTCCACACAGACTTACCTCTACTCCTAGCTTCCACTTGGTATGTTCATTCACACAGCTCTCCAGCCTGCTCTCCTGCCTTGTCTGTCTATGAAGTTCATATAGTACATCATCCATCTTTCCATACAGACTTACCTCTACTCTTAGCTTCCACTTGGAATGTCTTTCCACTAACCCCAGCTTTACCCATCCCCCCTCCACCCATGCTATTTATGACATTGTTTACTCTGGATTTATTATATGCATCTGGTCCACTCTTAATTCTCTGACCAAGATGAACAGAGACCACTCCTCTCTGCTTCAGACCTGAATGCACTTAGTTGTACATATATTGCATAGCACAAGTCTGCAATGACTTTAGTCTGCAGTGTGATTCCTATAAGTGTGTCCTAGAAGTGTGAAGATTAATGTAGAATTAAAACCAGAATTGAAGCAGAAGGGAACTGAAGGTAACTGGCCAGTCACTGTAAACAATGTTTCTGTTTGTTTTCATATTCACCCCTATAATCCTTCCCTTTTTTGCTAACTCCCCTAATCCCTACACCTAGTAAGGAAATGTTATCTCTTCCTCAATCCTCCCCTTCCATCTCACCTCCTCCTCAGAACTGTTCCTCATCATACAATCCTCTGTCTCCAAGCACAGACAGCCCCCTCATGCCCTCTCATGCTCCCACCTGCTAATACTTTCTCTGCTCCTCACTGCTGGTGATATCTTTCCAAATCCAGGTTCTCTTCATCACATCCACACAGTCAGATTTCCTCCCATCCACGCTCTATCACAAATTTCCATAACCTCTCTAACCTTATACCCATTTGCCCGGCCCCCACTTCCCCAGTCCCACTAACAGGAGCTATATGGAATGCTCGTACTGTCTGCAACAAACTTTCCTACATCCATGATCTTTTTATTACTAACAAACTTTCCTTTTTTTCATCACCAAAACCTGGCAAACCCCTTCTGACACAGGCTCTCCTGCTGCACTTTCGTATGGTGGCTTCCACCTTTCTCACACTCCCCGCCACAACAGCAAGAATGGCGGAGGAGTTGGTTTTCTCCTGTCAGATAACTGCTCCTTCACCCCAAACCCACTTCCACCCTCTGTTACACTTCCTTCCTTTGAGGTGCCTGTTCGCATCTACTCCCCCTCCAACCTCCAACTGGCTGTCATTTATCACCCCCGAGGGCCAGCCACCACCCTCTTTGACCACTTCACCACCTGGCTACTTCATTTCCTTTCTGCGGACATCCCCACTATCATCATGGGTGACTTCAACATCCCCATTGACACTTCCCTCTCAGCTGCCACTAAACTTCTATCTTTCACTTCCTCCTTCAGCCTCACTCAATGGTCTTCTGCAGCTACTCACAAAGATCGTCACACATTGCACCTCGTCTTCTCCCGCCTTTGCTCCCTATCTAATCTCTCTAACTCACCTCTTCCTCTTTCTGACCACAATCTACTCACATTCTCTTCCATCTCGACTCCTTGTCTACAATCCCCACCTCACAAACTTGCACACCCTCGCAGAAATCTTAAACACCTCAATCTACACTCACACTCTGAACCCCTCCCCCTTTCACAAACATAAGTTCCCTACACAATGCGGATGACGCTGCCGCTCTATGTAACACCACAATAGCTGTAGCTTTGGAATCTCTTGCCCCTCTCACACATACAAAAGCTCGCAAAATCAACAGACAGCCCTGGCACACCAGCCTGACCAAAGAACTGAGGTGAGCTTCCAGGGCTGCTGAGCGCAGATGGAAAAGATCCCACTCCAACGAGCACTTCATCACATTCAAACAGTCCCTCACTTCTTTCAAGACCACACTCGTCAGAGCAAAACAAACCTACTTCTCATCTCTCATATCCTCCCTGTCTCACAACCCTAAACAGTTATTCAACACCTTCAATTCTCTCCTGCATCCCGCAGCACCTCCTCCCTCCCCACTCATCTCAGCTGAAGACTTTGCCTCATTTTTCAAGCAGAAGATTGAGAACATCAGAGACAGTTTTAGTGGACAACCCCCAGAGCCCTTCCGCCCAACTACCCCGCCCTCCACCTCCAAAACTAACTTCTCCACCATTACAGAAGATTGACTCTCCACTCTACTCTCAAGATCGCATCTCACCACCTGTGCACTTGACCCGATCTTATCCCACTTCATCCCAAACCTCACCACAGTCTTCATCCCAACCCAAACCCATCTCTTCAACCTATCATTAACAACTGGCGTTTTCCCCTCAAGCTTTAAACACGCCTCAATCACACCTATCCTCAAAAAGCCCTCTCTTGACCTATCCTCTGTATCTGGCTATCGCCCAATATCACTTCTCCCCTATGCCTCAAAATTACTGGAAGAACACATCCATCTTGAACTATCCTCCCATCTATCTTCCTGCTCCCTCTTCGACCGCTTACAATCAGGTTTCTGGTCACACCACTCCACTGAAACTGCCTTAACTAAGGTCACAAATGACCTATTAACCGCCAAGCGCAAGCAACACTACTCTATCCTCCTCCTCCTGGACCTGTCCTCTGCCTTTGACACAGTGGACCATTCCCTATTGCTGCGGACCCTCTCATCCCTTGGCATCACAGACTTGGCCCTATCCTGGATCTCGTCATACCTAACTGACCGGACATTCAGCGTCTCCCAGTAACACACCACCTCCTCACCTCGCCCCCTATCTGTCGGAGTCCCACAAGGTTCAGTTCTAGGGCCCCTGGTCTTTTCCATCTACACCTTTAGCCTGGGACAGCTCATAGAATCTCATGGCTTTCAGTATCATCTCTATGCTGACGACACACAGATTTACATCTCTGGACCAGATATCACCACCCTACTAACCAGAATCCCTCAATGTCTGTCCGCTATTTCATCCTTCTTCTCTGCTAGATTTCTAAAACTTAACATGGACAAAACAGAATTCATCATCTTTCCCCATCTCACGCGACCTGACCAACGAACCTATCCATTACAGTAAACAGCTGGCCACTCTCCACAGTCCCACAAGCTCGCTGTCCTGGGGTAATCCTTGACACTGGTCTCTCCTTCAAACCACATATCCAAGCCCTTTCCACTTCCTGCCACCTTCAATTCAAAAATCCGTACATTCCTAAACTAAGAATCTGCAAAAACCCTAGTTCATGCCATCATCATCTCCTACCTCGACTACTGTAACCTCCTGCTCTGTGGCCTCCCTCTAACACTCTCGCATCCCTCCAATCTATTCTAAACTCTGCTGCCTGACTAATCCACCTGTCCCCCCGCTATTCCCCGGCCTCTCCCCTCTGTTAATTCCTTCACTGGCTCCCCATTACCCAGAGACTCCAGTACAAAAGCCTAATCATGACATACAAAGCCATCCACAACCTGTCTCCTCCATACATCTGTGACCTCGTCTCCCAGTACTTTCCAGCATGCAACCTCCAATCCTCACAAGATCTCCTTCTCTACTCCCCTCTTATCTCCTCTTCCCACAATCGCATACAAGATTTCTCTCGCACATCACCCCTACTCTGGAACTCTCTACCACAACACATCAGACTCTCACCTACCATCGAACCTGAAGACCCACCTCTTCTGACAAGCCTACAACCTGGAGTAACCACCAATCGACCAAACCGCTGCACGACCAGCTCTACCCTCACCTACTGTATCCTCACCCATCCCTTGTAGATTGTGAGCCATCACGGGCAGGGTCCTCTCTCCTCCTGTACCAATTGTGACTTGTATTGTTCAAGATTATTGTACTTGTTTTTATTATGTATACCCCTCCTCACATGTTAAGCGCCATGGAATAAATGGCGCTATAATAATAAACAATAATAATAATAAATATAAGCTATATATTAAACCAATAGAAATGTTTTTATTTTTTTTATATCACCTTGCTGACATAGTGCAACAGTGGACTAATGAAAATTATTGCCACTGGTAATTTGTGATGTTTGCTTATCTCTGCACGGATTGCACCAGTTGCACACCTGCTAGAGAAAAATATGCAATTTATTTAACCAATAGAATTTTGGGGGGATTTTTTAGATCGCCTTTATGAGACACGCCATCAGCAGACTCAGGGAAATTACTAGTAAATAGTGATGTTTCCGTAGCTCACCAGATTTTGTGCCAATCGCACAACTGTTAGATAAATATTAGCTTTTTAAGCAATAGACAAGGAATATTATTTAACAATTAGCTTTAAAAATGGATGTTACTATATGCTGGCGCTGAGGAATATTATTTAGCTGTAAAAAAATAATTTTATAGGCAGCTATGCAGCAATATTATGTAGCTCCAAAAAAATTGTATTTGTATATACTGTTACTACCTAATATTATTTGCCTCTAAAAAGAGTAAAAAGAGCTGATTTGTATATCATGGTAGTGGATGAAACCCTCCCTATTTCCCCCTAATCCCACAGTCTGTTCCTAAAAATAACTATACAAGACAATGGAAAATATCAGAGATCTGCAGCATGTACTTGCAGTGATGATAACACCCATGTGCTTGCCTTTTACTCTCCCTCCTATTAAATCTCTCCCTACTCTATCTCCATCTAACAAAGAACTAATCTTCACAATCTTCAGCTCTTAAAAGAGCTTTTTGGAATGAATAACTCTATACGCTCCTATCACTCTCCCTACGCTCACACTACGTTCCCCTACACTGTTTCCGGCTGCAATGTGCGCAAGATGGCGCCGGCAGCCATTAAATATCCCCTATGATACTGTAAGGTAGCCAATCACAGCAATGCCTCACCAAAAATGGCACCGGCATTACTGTGATTGGCTACTGTGATTGGCAAGCCAGCCCAGCATATTGGCTGCAAATAAAGCACCAAACATGCTGGGCGGGTCACTCGAATATACCGAGGCGAATACCAAATTACTCATCAAGTAACGAATAGCCCAAATAGCGTACTATTCGTGCGAGTAACAAATAGTGCCAAATGTATTCACTCATTACTAATAAGCTTGTCTAAATGCTATTGAGCAAACTTTAAACATGCTTGAACATACTTTTTGTTCAGCAGTGGAGTCTTGATCTTGCATGGTGAGCATGCATACAGGCCATTGAGGTTGAATGCATTACTTGTAGTTTTTCTGGAAACGATTGCACTTGCTCATTCCATTTTTTTCTATATGAATCCCACCTCAGGTGATCCCTTGCTCTTGGACAACTCTTCTGATAATTATTTTCACTCCTCTGTCTGAAATCTTGCGGGGAGCCCCTGGTCATGACCGGTTTATGTTTAAATGCTTTTTTTTCTCTTTTGGAGTTGCAACCTTTGTCCGCCTCCACGTGGTGCACCCTGGGTAACGCTAAAGGACTAACAATCTTGACGACCAAACAACCAAACTACATCTAGATCTCCTGGTCAATATATTTTACATCATATTTGATAATAATCCACTTTTGGATTATTTATGACCCCAACGGTGCTCACTAGAACCTTCAGAAGTTTAGATATCCCCCTGTAATCATTGTGATCAGTATGATTTGCAATAAGATTTTACAGGTCTTGAGAGAGCTCACTGGATTTACTTATTGTGAAATATTTCTTGTGTGACACCTTGGTAATGAGACACTTTTGTATAGACCATCAGTTGAACCAGCTGATATAATTTTTCACTATGTGGCAGGATTGTCATTTTTCATTTTTACACATAATTTATGAACATCTATGGTTTTATTTCTTTGCCTGTGTGGATTGAGTAGGTTGTGTGAGGACACAACATTGTATCTTAATTAACCAGTTGTCTATTTTCAGCAAGCCAGGAAGAATAGAATGTTATCTATATGTTGACTTCTGAATGCATACGTTTTTTCTGTGGTTAGTCAAGAGTCTGAAATGTTGACTCTTCTTTCATGCAGGGTCATGAAACAATAATGTTTGCTGATATGCTGATTACACATTTTCCAGGCCAGCCAATTTGTTGATTTTAAAAATAGAGAAGGAAAAACTATGCAATTCTTCCCCTTTACCTGAGAATGCTAGTTTGAAGGACATTTGTTAACAATAAAAAGGGAAGATACCTCCAGACAGCCAAGATATCCAGAGATCCAAAGGACCAAAGACTCTTTACAGGACAGCAACCAAGACATCATGGCTCCATCACAAGGGACACAGATTTGTCATTCTACGGGATGCCAGCTTAGGGGACCATGGCCCCAGCTCAAATAATGCAGATCTGCTCCATTGGCCATCACTGACCTTAGGATACCTTTGTGAAAGCCAGGAATGGGACCCTCCGGTCGCCTGGTTCCATGGAGATGTTCGGAGAAGCCAGGTTGTGACCCTCTCTTCAACTGGCCTTGCAATTTAATGGACTGGCATCTTCCTATGCTTGTCATTGTCTCCTCTCTGTGTGCATGTCACAGTTGGGGTAGTCAGCCCTGGAAGCTCAGAAGTCACAGCTGCTCTTATCCCAGCAAGTCAGCGGATGGGTGAGACTCTGTAATGTGCACCATCTTGGGCATTTTGCTGGGACTGTTCTGCATGTTATTTGCCTCTTTTGTGGTTCAATAAAGTATTGTCACACTGTTTTACCCTCAACCTGTGTGACTGAGTAGCGTAAAGTCCACAGTAAAAGGAGAGCGGGCATTCTTTGGGGTGATCCCTAGTCAATGCAGTTTTGGCTAGCAGACCAGAGTGCCCACTGACCCCCGTGTCTCAACATTATTGTGGTAGTGGTGGGATACTACTCAACCCAACAGAACCAGGGGAGCTGCAGGGGACTGGTGTTCTCAGACACAAGCCAGAGCTCCACAACCAGGTAGGTATGCAGACAGACCCAGTAGACCATTGATGAGGCATACACAGCAGTTTTTGGATGCCACTATGTCCAACCACACCAACCCTGCCTTGGGAAGAGTACCAGAGTGGATGTATAACCTCAACAAAAAATGGCAACTTCAGGAGCTGTGTCAGCTTCAACGGATTGAATGGGATTTCATCCAGGAACTATGGAATGTGGAGGACGCCATGTGTGGAAACAATGGATATGAGTTGTTTCTCCTCAATTACATGTAAAGCTTACTTTTGCAAGGAAGACTTAGAATATGCTTTGAGCGAACTGGATGATACAAAGATTTGTTGTCAGAAAGATGAGACCTCTTACATTCATGACTTTGCTTAGATACATGCTGTGGATGTCCCTGATAAGTGGAGAAGGCTGGTCAGACATCTATTTTCAGCAAGACAGGAAGAATAGACTGTTATCTATATGTTGACTTTTGAATGTATGCATTTTTTCTTCAGTTGTCAAGAGTCTGAAATGATGTTGACTCTTCTTTCATGCAGGGTCATGGAACAATAATGTTTGCTGATATGCTGATTGCATATTGTCCAGGCCAGCTAGTTTGTTTATTTGCAACACAGAGGAGGAAAAACTATGTAAATAGATCACCATTCTTCCTCTTTACCTGATAATGCTAGTTTGAGTGACATTTGTTAACTATGAAAAGGGATATACCTCCAGTCAATAGATCCTGAGATCTAACAGACCAGAGACTCTTTACAGGACAGCATCCAAGACATCATGGCTCCACAGATTTGTCATTCTACAGGATGCCAGCTTAGGGGACCATGGCCCCGGCTCAAATAATGCAGGTCTGTTCCATTGACCATTACTCAAAAAATTAGAAAGTAATTAAACAAAGATATATACAGTTGTGTGATAAAGTGTTTGCCCCTTCCCGATTTCCTATTCTTTTGCATGTTTGTGACACTTAAATGTTTAAGAACACTAAACAAATTTTAATATTAGAGAAAAATAACACAACTAAAGCACAAAATGCTTTTTCTAACTGAAGGTCTTTACTATTAAGAGTAAAGTAAATCCAAACCTACAGGGCCCTGTGTGAAAAAGTGGTTTCCCTTCCCCCACCTTGAAACGTAAATGAACTGTGTTTTATAACATCTTTGGAAAGTTGAGTTCAATTTCCCTAGCCACACCCATGCCTGATTATGGCCACACCTGATCTTTATCAACAAACCACTTAAACTACCTGACAAAGTAAAGTAGACCAAAAGATCCTCAAAAGCTAGACATTATGCCACAATCCAAAGAAATTCTGGAACAAAAGAGAAACAAAGTAATTGGAATATTTCAGTCTGGAAAAGGTTATGAAGCTATTTTTAAAGCTTTGAGACTCCAGCAAACCACAGTGAGAGGCATTATCCACAAATGGTGAAAACGAGGAACAGTGGTGAACCTTCCTAGGATTGGCCGGTCTATCAAAATTACCCCAAGAACACAGAAATGACTCATCCAAGAGGTGACAAAAGACTCCACAACAATATCCAGAGAACTGCATGCATCACTTGTCTCAGTTAAGGTCAGTGTCCATGACTCCACCATAAGAAAGAGATTGGTCAAAAATTGCCTACATGACAGAGTTGTAAGTCAGAAACCACTGCTGAACAATAAGAGCATAAAGGATCATCTCAGTTTTGCCAGAAAACATCTTGATGATCCCCAAGACTTTTGGGAGAAGACCCTGTGAACTGAAGAGACAAAAGCTGAACTTTATGGTATATGACCTTCGTGCTGCACGGGATAGATCCCAAGCTTTATCTGCCTCTGCAGTTTCCCATTCAGATATGACCGCTGTGGATGCTGCTCAGCATAGACATCAGTCCCAGCATCTTGCTCAGGCTCACAATGTTAGTTTGGTTACTACTGGCTCTCCAGCCAAGTCTATAGCAATCAGCGATAGGCAGCTGAAGCCTGAAGCTCTGGTGTCTAAGTCCAGAAATCACCTTACTGAGCATGTCCGTGAGGTGGTGCCTTCTCATTTGTGGTTGGACGTCAGCTGGTCTGGTGATGTGGCAGCTCCGGATTGATCCACGGGCAAGGTCCTGTCCATCTGGACATGAGTCTAGTGTATAAAAGACTCTCAGAGGCACACACCCGTGCTTGGCATCTGGTTCCTACATGTGTGTGGTTAGCACAGCAGAGTTCCAGAGAAAGCACAACCCTAGTCAGGGTATTTAGCTCAGAGATTCTCTTTCGTTTCTGTGTGCGAGTGACACAGTTCAGTTGCAGTGCATCTGTTCCGTTTCTGTGTGCGAGTTACACAGCTCAGTGCAGAGCAGCTCTTTCGTTTCTGTGTGCAAGTGACACAGCTCAGTAGCAGAGCTTCTCTTTTGTTTCTGAACTTTTCCTCTCTGTGGAGTAACAGAGGTTGGAACTCAGTATCCAGTTCATACTGAGTGGTGTTTACGCAGTGTATACAGGCAATTGCTCGCCGTGTGTTCCATCATTGTTTACTAGCAGCAGTTTTCCATCTCTGCACAGTGGACACCAGGTTGCTCTTATTATTTATTTTATTTAGCGCAATCCGCCAACCCTAACAGTATGTCCCTTTACATCTGGTGTAGAAGTAACACAGAATTTCAGAAAAGGAACTTCATACCAACAGTAAAATATGGTTGTGGTACTTTGATGGTCTGCGGCTGTTTAGCTGTTTCAGGAAGACTGTATGTGGCAAATGGAACCATGAATCTTGTTGCCTACCAAAAAATCCACCAGTAAGTCCACTTCTGAGGATTAAGAAAAACAAAATTAAGACCTTGGAGTGGCACAGTCAAATTCCTCACCTTAATCAGATTGAGATGCTGAGGCATGATCTTAATACGGCGGAAACCCTCCAATGTGGCTGAATTACAATTTTGCAAAGATGAGTGGGCCAAAATTCCTCCAGAGCATTGTAAAAGACTCGTTAGTAGTTATCACAAATGATTAATTGCTGCTAAGGGTGGCCCAATCAATTATTAGGTTTAGGGGCCAATCACTTTTTTTAGGTGTAACAAACATGCAAAAAAATAGGAAATCAGAAAGGGGCAAATACTTTTTCACACAACTGTATATATTGTACTTGTAATTTCCTATTTTAATAAAAAAATAAAAAAACAACCTAAAACAGTACACATATTTAATATTTCCGCGTACAAGATGACCCGCCCATAAAACTGTCACACTAGTTAACCCCTTCAGCGAACAACGTAAAAAAATGGGAAAAACATGCTCTTTCATCATATCATCATACAAAAAGTGGAATAAAATAAGATCAAAAAGACAAAAGTAAATACAAATGATGTATCTGAAAACGTCATCGTGTCCCCCGAAAAATAAGATACCACACAGCTCAATCAGCGGAAAAATAAAAAAGTTATAGCTCTCAGAAGATGCAAACATAATTATTTTTTCTATAAAATAGTTTTTACTGGGTAGAAGCGCCAAAATACAGTATAAAACTAAGATATAAATGGGGTATCGCTGTAATCATACTGACTAGTGATGAGCGAGGGTACTCGTTGCTCGGGTTTTCCCGAGCATGCCCGGGTGACCTCTGAGATTTTGTTTTCTTTGCCTCAGCTGCATGATTTACAGCTGATAGACAGCTTGAATACATGTGGGGATTCCCTAGCAACCAGGCAACCCCCACATGTACTCAGGCTGGCTAGTAGCCCTAAATCATGCAGCTGCGTCAACAAAAACTAAATCTCCGAGCAGTTACAAAAACTCAGAGACCACCCGAGCATGCTTGGGAAAACCCGAGCAACGAGTACACTTGCTCATCACTAGTACTGACCCGAAGAATAAAGCTGCCTTATCAATTTTACCATAAGCGGAAAAGCATTAAAAAAAACAATTCCTGAATTGCTGATTTTTGTTCATTCTGTCTCTCAAAATTCAGAACAGAAAGAGATCAAAAAGTGGTACGTGAGCGAACATGGTGCCAACAAAAACGTCAACTACAGTAGTCCTGCAAAGAACAAGCCATCACATGACTCTGTGGGCAGAAATATGGAAAAATTATAGCTCTCAAAATATGGTGATGTAAAAACTAATTTTTGTAATAAAACACATATTTTAGTGTGTTTGAAAGCAGCCAAACATACAAAACTCATATAAGTCTGGTATCCCTATAATCACACTGACCCACAGAATAAAATCTCCTAATCACTTATAACGCACGAAGAATAGCGTAAAAAATAATAAAACCAATTCTTCACCAATTGTTGATTTTTTAATCCTGCCTCTCAAAGATCGCAGTAAGGCTCGGCTCACATTTATCCTCTGCCCTGTGCTGAGCGCTTACACCGGGGTTTCCATTTAAATCTCTGAAATACGTGATTCATACAGAACTCTTGGCAGAAGATTCCCTATAATAAGGCTGATGGAGGCATTGTGGATGCTGACTGACTGCATATGATCCGGCAGTGTCTGCTTTTTATGCATGTATAAAAGCACGGTCTGCCACAGTTTTGTGCACTTCTCAAAATAAGCAAACCGCTGAACAGATGCCAGATGGCGTACAGAGTAACTCTGCTGCCTCACTACAGTGACTGGATCCCTCGGGGTTTTCAACTGAATCATGTCACTCAGATATTTAGATGGAAACCCCAATGTACGTGCTCAGCGTTATGAAGGCTCCCAATAAAAGCTTCAACTCTATCCACAAAAATAGCAAGTCCCCATTCAGGTCTATCACGTTGATGGAAATATAGTAGTTTCCATGTTACTGGTAACACAAACACTCTGGAAAAGCGCTATGACTCTTTGCAGCCTAAATTAACTTCAGCACATTCTGCGTTTCCAAATCCAAATTCCCCGTCCCGCCTGAGCCCCAGTTTGCCTAAACCACATTTAGAGTCTACATGTTTGGAATTTCTGTAGCAATGACAGCTTGCCTAATTTACAGGTGCATGTCTCCTGGAGCATGAGCTGAGCACCACAACGTACTGGTCACTACAGCGTACTGGTCACTACAACGAACTGGTCACTGCAGTGGCTGTTTGCAATTTACTCACTAACATCCACTGCTTTTTGTTTCCGGAAAACACCCATGAAGTCAAAATCGTCACTACACCAGTAAATTCCCAAAGGGGTATAATTTCCAAAATGGGGTCACTTAAAGGGATTTTGCTCTGCTAGCACGTAGGTGCTCTGTAAATGGAGTCCACAAAAAACTTTAGGAAAATCTGTTTTCCAGGAGGCATATAGCGCTCCGTCCCTCCCGAGTCTCTCTGTATGGCTAAGCAGTACTGTACAGCCACATATGGGGTATTTCTACATTCAGAAGAAATTTTGGGACAAATTTTGGTGCCATTTTTACCTATTTCTTCTTGTGAAAATGTAAAATCTGTGGCTAAAACAAATTTTTTGTGGTAAAAATGTAATTATTTTTTCTTCACAGCCCATTGGTCTATAATTCTGTGACACACCTGTGGTGTCAATGTGATCACTTTACCTCTAAATTGTAAAATTTAGCTTGGTCATGAAGGTGCAAACAGCGTTGGGGGGTAAATGGGTTAAAAAATATGCACAAAAATTCTTACATATTTAAATTTACCATGCAGGACTCTGCTAAGAGAAAAAAAATAGTTAAATGATTGTTTAACTCGTAACTTTGAATGGTTCCTTTATGCTCACTATGTTTAAAAGCATCAATGAACATGAGACTAATTTGATAAAGAAGAGAATAAAAAACCTCCGCTATCCCCAACATTGATGGTATAGTTTATGCCATTTCCATCCTCTATTTCCTCATTATGTGTTTTTTTCCCTAAATTTCACCTTACCTTTAGCATTCACTTAAGGCTCATTTATTCCTCAGAATTCTTGTTTGCCAATTATTAGCTAGTGTAAACAGGATGATAATCACTTATTTAACCTGACAAACCAGCAAAATGGTTGTTTGTGAGGTGATTGGATCATTCATGTCGAAAATGAAATGATTCTCGCCAGCACATCATTCCGTGCAAACATGAGGTGTGCTGCTGATAACATTGATATTTGATACACACATAACAATTATTCTGTGTGCACAGAATTTGGGTCGGCCTGTCTATACAGGCCATTGAAGGGTGGCTTGCAGTTAGTAAAGTAGACGGTGCTAAACTGTATTTCTTTTCAAATCCTTTTTATAATGAATTCCAATTCAGAAAATTAATTTCTCTTCCAAATATTCAATAGAAAAATCCATCACTATTTTCAGGCCAGGCAGCAGCTGCCAAGGCAAACAGGATCATGAGGTGCATTAAAAGAGGTCTGGATACACATGATGAGAGCATTATACTGCCTCTGTACAAATCCCTAGTTAGACTGCACATGGAGTACTGTGTCCAGTTTTGGGCACCGGTGCTCAGGAAGGATATAATGGAACTAGAGAGAGTACAAAGGAGGGCAACAAAATTAATAAAGGGGATGGGAGAACTGCAATACCCAGATAGATTAGCGAAATTAGGATTATTTAGTCTAGAAAAAAGACGACTGAGGGGCGATCTAATAACCATATATAAGTATATAAGGGGACAATACAAATATCTCGCTGAGGATCTGTTTATACCAAGGAAGGTGACGGGCACAAGAGGGCATTCTTTGCGTCCGGAGGAGAGAAGGTTTTTCCACCAACATAGAAGAGGATTCTTTACTGTTAGGGCAGTGAGAATCTGGAATTGCTTGCCTGAGGAGGTGGTGATAACGAACTCAGTCGAGGGGTTCAAGAGAGGCCTGGATGTCTTCCTGGAGCAGAACAATGTTGTATCATACAATTATTAGGTTCCGTAGAAGGACGTAGATCTGGGGATTTATTATGATGGAATATAGGCTGAACTGGATGGACAAATGTCTTTTTTCGGCCTTACTAACTATGTTAGGTATAAAGAGGCTGTCCAGTGAAATGTGTAGTAGGCAGGATGATTTAAACCTTGGAAACAAGGCTTTCTTCAAATACCTTGCATTTCCAAATGTGCCTGGGAGCGACGCTATCGCTGTCTGCTCATCCTCATCACGTGACCCCCGGCTGCAGCTGCCTCTGATCTCCGGTGATGTCCCTCTACTTCCGGAGCTGGGAGCTGACCCAGCAACACCAAGATGGGATCCAGTCTCCCTGAGTGACTGGGCTGTGGGTGGAGTTTCACCGCAAGACACAGCCCAGCATCACGCAGGTTCTCTCCTGCACTGCTTTCATTAGCAGAGCGCAGCAAGCCCACGCAATGCTAGGCTGTGACGTGCAGTGGATCTCCACCCACAGCCCAGTCACTCGGTGAGACTGGGTCCACCTTGGTGATGCTGGGTCAGCTTCCATCTCCAGAAACTGAGGGACATCGCTGGATATCAGAGGCAGCTTCAGCCACAGGTCACGTGATGGTGATGAGCATTAGCACCATTCACAGGCACATTAGGAAATGCAAGGTATTTGAAGAAAGCTTAACTTCCAAGGTTTATTTATCGATCTGCCTACTACACATTGTAGTGGACAACCTTTTTAATTTAAGCCATATTCAGCAAAGACACTGTATTAGGGACCAAATGTCCGCACCTGTTGTGAAGTTTCAGGGACATGTCCTTTTGCAACAATAGTTTTAAAAATTTTTTTGCTGTGTTTCTCTTTCCATATCACAATCTGTATTGAAAAATACAAAATAAAAGTCTTTCAACTATCACACGGGTATCTGGGGCTCTTTTTTAGACTTTAACGTCCTTTTGTTTCAGGAAATCCAGATGGATATTAGTGACGTTGAAGAGAGTCCAATTCTATCGAATGCAAAAGTTATTGAGAAGTGAAGGGAACCTTCCTACTTATTTGAAAACGTAAAAAGTATCACAAAATCACAAGTCAAACTTTACTTGAAGTATAAACATTTTATGAAAGCTACTGATAAATTCTGAGCAAAATTAATATATTTGTATTACTGAATTTTATGGTTGAGTTTTCCCAAGACAGTTAAAGCCTATATTTGTGCTTAATTTTATATCAATCAGTATATTATTCATCATTCTCCATTTTATAAATAGGTCTTTAGAAAGTTTGAAAATACATTTTTTCTTCATGTATGATAACGCCTCTCTATGAATCTTAATGGCTCTTAATTTTCAGTTATTTTACCAGTTTAAAAATGTTGTGCATTTTACGATTATACCTTTTAGTTGGAAATTAAAAACTCCTTGTGTAATATTTTAATGATAATGAATTCAGTTGCTGAATAGAATTAAATCAGTGCAATCAACTTGTTAATCACATTGTATGTGTACCTTACTCCTATTTTAAGTATGGAATAATACACTTATGAATGGCAGACATTCTGCACTTGATTATTTTTTAGATAGATTATAGCATATATTTTCTGTGTAATATAATAAAACATGGAGGATTCTAAAAGTTTTACTGAAAAAATCAATGAAAAATGTTGTCTTCTTTAGAAAACCCATTTTCAAAAATGCTAACTGGGAATGCCAATGTATGAACACCCACAGCCATTGACTTCAATGAGGACAATGAAATGCTTAACCCCTTCCCGATCCATGACGCCACGTAGGCGTCATGAAAGTCGGTGCCAATCCGACCCATGACGCCTATGTGGCGTCATGGAAAGATCGCGTCCCTGCAGATCGGGTGAAAGGGTTAACTCCCATTTCACCCGATCTGCAGGGACAGGGGGAGTGGTAGTTTAGCCCGGGGGGGTGGCTTCACCCCCCCGTGGCTACAATCGCTCTGATTGGCTGTTGAAAGTGAAACTGCCAATCAGAGCGATTTGTAATATTTCACCTATTATAACGGGTGAAATATTACAATCCAGCCATGGCCGATGCTGAAATATCATCGGCCATGGCTGGAAATACTAATGTGCCCCCACCCCACCGATCGCCCCCCCAGCCCTCCGATCTGCCCGGTACACTGCCCCGCTCCCCTTTGTCCTGTGCTCCGCTCCCCCCCGTGCTCTTGTCCGCTCACCCCCGTGCTCCAATCACCCCCCCGTGCTCCAATCACCCCCCCTGCACTCCGATCCACCCCCCCGTGCTCCGTTCCACCCCCCCGTGCTCCGTTCCACCCCCCCGTGCTCCGTTCCACCCTCCCCGTGCTCCGTTCCACCCCTCCCGCGCTCCGATTCACCCCCCCATGCTCCGATCCCCCCCCCCGTGCTCCCCCCACCCCATCATACTTACCGATCCTGCCGGGGTCCGTCCGTCTTCCCCCCGGAGAAGATATAATCTATCTCAGTGATCAAAATAAAAAAATAATAAATGACCCCCCCCCCCTTTGTCACCCCCATAGGTAGGGACAATAAAAAAATAAAGAATTTTTTTTTTCCACTAATGTTAGAATAGGGTTAGGGTTAGGGGTAGGGTTAGGGGTAGGGTTAGGGCTAGGGTTAGGGTTAGGGGTAGGGTTAAGGGTAGGGTTAGGGTTAGGGGTAGGGTTAGGGGTAGGGTTAGGGTTAGGGGTAGGGTTAGGGTTAGGGTTAGGGCTAGGGTTAGGGTTTCGTTATGTGCACACGTATTCTGGTCCTCTGCGGATTTTTCCGCTGCGGATTTGATAAATCCGCAGTGCTAAACCGCTGCGGATTTATGGCGGATTTACCGCCTTTTTTCTGCGCATTTCACTGCGGTTTTACAACTGCGATTTTCTATTGGAGCAGTTGTAAAACCGCTGCGGAATCCGCACAAAGAAGTGACATGCTGCGGAATGTAAACCGCTGCGTTTCCGTGCAGTTTTTCCGCAGCATGTGTACAGCGATTTTTGTTTCCCATGGGTTTGCATTGAACTGTAAACTCATGGGAAACTGCTGCGGATCCGCAGCGTTTTCCGCAGCGTGTGCACATACCTTTAGAATTAGGCTATGTGCACACGGTGCGGATTTGGCTGCGGATCCGCAGCGGATTGGCCGCTGCGGATCCGCAGCAGTGTTCCATCAGGTTTACAGTACCATGTAAACCTATGGAAAACCAAATCCGCTGTGCCCATGGTGCGGAAAATACCGCGCTGAAACGCTGCGTTGTATTTTCCGCAGCATGTCAATTCTTTGTGCGGATTCTGCAGCGTTTTACACCTGTTCCTCAATAGGAATCCGCAGGTGAAATCCGCACAAAAAACACTGGAAATCAGCGGAAAATCCGCCGCTAAAACGCAGTGCCTTTTACCCGCGGATTTTTCAAAAATGATGCTGAAAAATCTCACACGAATCCGCAACGTGGGCACATAGCCTTAGGGTTAGGGTTGGAATTAGGGTTGTGTTTTGGGGTGTGTTGCGGTTAGGGTTGTGATTAGGGTTATGGCTACAGTTGGGATTAGGGTTAGGGGTGTGGGGGGGTTAGTGTTGGAGGTAGAATTGAGGGGTTAACACTGTTTAGGCACATCAGGGGTCTCCAAACGCAACATGGCGCCACCATTGATTCCAGCCAATCTCGTATTCAAAAAGTCAAATGGTGCTCCCTCAATTCCGAGCCCCGACGTGTGCCCAAACAGTGGTTTACCCCCACATATGGGGTACCAGCATACTCAGGACAAACTGCGCAACAATTACTGGGGTCCAATTTATCCTGTTACCCTTGTGAAAATAAAAAAATGCTTGCTAAAACATAATTTTTGAGGAAAGAAAAATGATTTTTTATTTTCACGGCTCTGCGTTGTAAACGTCTGTGAAGCACTTGGGGGTTCAAAGTGCTCACCACATATCTAGATAAGTTCCTTGGGGGGTCTAGTTTCTAAAATGGGGTCACTTGTGGGGGGTTTCTACTGTTTAGGAACACCAGGGGCTCTGCAAACGCAACGTGACGCCCGCAGACCATTCCATCAAATTCTGCATTTCAAAAGTCACTACTTTCCTTCTGAGCCCCGACGTGTGCCCAAACAGTGGTTTACCCCCACACATGGGGTATCAGCGTACTCAGGAGAAACTGAACAAAAACTTTTGGGGTCCAATTTCTCCTGTAACCCTTGGGAAAATAAAAAATTCTGGGCTAAATAATTATTTTTGAGGAAAGAAAACGTATTTATTATTTTCACGGTTCTGCATTATAAACTTCTATGAAGCACTTGGGGGTTCAAAGTGCTCACCACACATCTAGATAAGTTCCTTTCGGGGTCTAGTTTCTAAAATGGGGTCACTTGTGGGGGGTTTCTACTGTTTAGCCACATCAGGGGCTCTGCAAACGCAACGTGACGCCCGCAGAGCATTCCATCAAAGTCTGCATTTCAAAACGTCACTACTTCAATTCCGAGCCCCGGCATGTGCCCAAACAGTAGTTTACCCCCACATATGGGGTATCACCGTACTCAGGAGAAACTGGAAAACAAATATTGGGGTCAAATTTCTCCTGTTTCCCTTGGGAAAATTAAAAAATTCTGAGCTAAATAATTATTTTTGAGGAAAGAAAACGTATTTATTATTTTCTCTGCTCTGCATTATAAACTTCTGTGAAGCACTTGGGGGTTCAAAGTGCTCACCACACATCTAGATAAGTTCCTTTCAGGGTCTAGTTTCCAAAATGGGGTCACTTGTGGGGGGTTTCTACTGTTAAGCCACATCAGGGGCTCTGCAAACGCAACGTGACGCCCACAGAGCATTCCATCAAAGTCTGCATTTCAAAACGTCACTACTTCACTTCCGAGCCCCGGCATGTGCCCAAACAGTGGTTTACCCCCACATATGGGGTATCAGCGTACTCAGGAGAAACTGGACAACAACTTTTGGGGTCACATTTCTCCTGTTACCCTTGGGAAAATAAAAAATTGCAGGCTAAAAGATCATTTTTGAGAAAATAATTTTTTATTTTTGTTTTCATGGCTCTGCGTTATAAACTTCTGTGAAGCACTTGGGGGTTCAAAGTCCTCACCACACATCTAGATTAGTTCCTTTGGGGGTCTAGTTTCCAAAATGGGGTCATTTCTGGGGGATCTCCAATGTTTAGGCACACAGGGGCTCTCCAAACGCGACATGGTGTCTGCTAACAATTGGAGCTAATTTTCCATTTAAAAAGCCAAATGGCGTGCCTTCCCATCCGAGCCCTGCCGTGCGCCTAAACAGTGGTTTACCCCCACATATGGGGTATCAGCGTACTCAGGACAAACTGGACAACAACATTTGGGGTCCAATTTCTCCTATTACCCTTGGCAAAATAGGAAATTCCAGGCTAAAAAATCATTTTTGAGGAAAGAAAAATTATTTTTTATTTTCATGGCTCTGCGTTATAAACTTCTGTGAAGCACCTGGGGGTTTAAAGTGCTCAATATGCATCTAGATAAGTTCCTTGGGGGGTCTAGTTTCCAAAATGGGGTCACTTGTGGGGGATCTCCAATGTTTAGGCACACAGGGGCTCTCCAAACGCGACATGGTGTCTGCTAACAATTGGAGCTAATTTTCCATTCAAAAAGTCAAATGGCACGCCTTCCCTTCCGAGCCCTGTCGTGTGCCCAAACAGTGGTTTACCCCCACATGTGAGGTATCGGCGTACTCGGGAGAAATTGCCCAACAAATTTTATGATCCATTTTATCCTATTGCCCATGTGAAAATGAAAAAATTGAGGCGAAAAGAATTTTTTGTGTGAAAAAAAAGTACCTTTTCATTTTTACAGATCAATTTGTGAAGCACCTGAGGGTTTAAAGTGCTCACTAGGCATCTAGATAAGTTCCTTGGGGGGTCTAGTTTCCAAAATGGGGTTACTTGTGGGGGAGCGCCAATGTTTAGGCACACAGGGTCTCTCCAAACGTGACATGGTGTCCGCTAAAGAGTGGAGCCAATTTTTTATTCAAAAAGTCAAATGGCGCTCCTTCCCTTCCAAGCCCTGCCGTGCGCCCAAACAGTGGTTTACCCCCACATATGAGGTATCAGCGTACTCAGGACAAATTGGACAACAACTTTCGTGGTTCAGTTTCTCCTTTTACCATTGGGAAAATAAAAAAATTGTTGCTAAAAGATAATTTTTGTGACTAAAAAGTTAAATGTTAATTTTTTCCTTCCATGTTGCTTCTGCTGCTGTGAAGCACCTGAAGGGTTAATAAACTTCTTGAATGTGGTTTTGAGTACCTTGAGGGGTGCAGTTTTTAGAATGGTGTCACTTTTGGGTATTTTCAGCCATATAGACCCCTCAAACTGACTTCAAATGTGAGGTGGTCCCTAAAAAAATGGTTTTGTAAATTTTGTTGTAAAAATCGCTGGTCAAATTTTAACCCTTATAACTTCCTAGCAAAAAAAAATGTTGTTTCCAAAATTGTGCTGATGTAAAGTATACATGTGGGAAATGTTATTTATTAACTATTTTGTGTCACATAACTCTAGTTTAACAGAATAAAAATTCAAAATGTGAAAATTGCGAAATTTTCAAAATTTTCGCCAAATTTCCGTTTTTATCACAAATAAACGCAGATTTTATTGACCTAAATTTACCACTAACATGAAGCCCAATATGTCACGAAAAAACAATCTCAGAACCGCTAGGATCCGTTGAAGCGTTCCTGAGTTATTACCTCATAAAGGGACACTGGTCAGAATTGCAAAAAACGGCAAGGTCTTTAAGGTCAAAATAGGCTGGGTCATGAAGGGGTTAAAGAGGACCTTTCACCAAATTTCTCACGTTGAACTGTACAAATTATATAACAGTGGCTGCAGAGAAGAATACATTTTTTTTTATATTATTTTGCCTCTACGTTGCAGAGATATTTGTAATTTTGTTAAGTTCAAATGGGTGTTATCAGAGAGTTTGTACTTATTCTCCCTGTATGAGTTGCCCAATCATAAAAAAAAGATGCCCACTCAGTAACTTAGGTTTCTCAGTGTGTGAGATGTAATGATACAGCTCTGATCTCCTTATGAGGTTAGGTGAGTACTATTATGTTGGGCGCTATGGACAGAGTGGTGTGCTTACATACTGAACATACATATCATTGTGCTTTCACCTTAAATGATTATTGCTAGGACCTGAGGGGGTGAAGAAGTAGCCAAAAGGCCCCCTCTCCTTCATGACAAGATTTTAGTATAATATGACACATGATGGGTGGAGGGACTGGAAATGATATACAGTACAGACCAAAAGTTTGGACACACTTCTCATTTAAAGATTTTTCTGTATTTTCATGACTATGAAAATTGTACATTCACACTGAAGGCATCAAAACTATGAATTATCACATGTGGAATTATATACTTAACAAATAAGTGTGAAACAACTGAAATTATGTCTTATATTCTAGGTTCTTCAAAGTAGCCACCTTTTGCTTTGATGACTGCTTTGCACACTTTTGGCATTCTCTTGATGAGTTTAAAGAGGTAGTCACCAGGAATGGTTTTCACTTCACAGGTTTGCCCTGTCAGGTTGGGACCATCAGTTGTGTTGTGCAGAAGCCTGGTGGATACACAGCTGATAGCCCTACTGAATAGACTTTTAGAATTTGCATTATGGCAAGAAAAAAGCAGCTAAGTAAAGAAAAACAAGTGCCCATCATTACTTTAAGAAATTAAGGTCAGTCAGTCCGAAAAATAGGGAAAACTTTGAAAGTGTCCCTAAGTGCAGTGGCAAAAACCATCAAGCGCTACAAAGAAACTAGCTCACGTGAGGACCGCCCCAGGAAAGGAAGACCAAGAGTCACCTCTGCTTCTGAGGATGGGTTTATCCGAGTCACCAGCCTCAGAAATCGCAGATTAACAGCAGCTCAGATTAGAGACCAGGTCAATGCCACACAGAGTTCTAGCAGCAGACACATCCCTACAACAACTGTTAAGAGGAGACTTTGTGCAGCAGGCCTTCAAGGTCAAATATCTGCTTGGAAACCACTGCTAAGGAAAGGCAATAAGCAGAAGAGTCCAAAAGAAGAAATATGAATACCCGCACTGCTGTCATATGCGATCACCTGTCAGCACAAGCAGAAGAGACTTGTTTGGGCTAAAGAACACAAGGAATGGACATTAGACCAGTGGAAATCTGTGCTTTGGTCAGATGAGTCCAAATTTGAGATCTTTGGTTCCAACCACCGTGTCTTTGTGCGACGCAGACAAGGTGAATGGATGGACACTACATGCCTGGTTCCCACCGTGAAGCATGGAGGAGGAAGTGTGATGGTGTGGGGGTGCTTTGCTGGTGACACTGTTGGGGATTTATTCAAAATTGAATATAAAGGCACAGATGATTGGCCTCGGGGAGACCAAAACATCTAACACTGCGGAGACACCATCACGTGTTTCTCAAGGCAGTGATTCCAGAACACTGCCCCCATCCCTTATGGGAAATATGCAGATGCATGTAAAGAAGCTGCGGAGACACCATCACGTGTTTCTCAACGCAAGCAGTGAATAGCCAGGCCTTTCCCCGGGAAGGAACAACCACGGGAAGGGCAGCATCCTATGAAGGAAAGCCACCTATGCCAAGCATGGTATCTATCCACAGGCTTTCCTTCATAGGATGCTGCCCTTCCCGTGGTTGTTCCTTCCCGGGGAAAGGCCTGGCTATTCCCTGCTTGCGTCGAAAAACACGTGATGGTGTCTCCGCAGCTTCTTTACATGCATCTGCATATTTCCCATAAGGGATGGGGGCAGTGTTCTGGAATCACTGCGTTGAGAAACACGTGATGGTGTCTCCGCAGTGTTAGATGTTTTGGTCTCCCCGAGGCCAATCATCTGTGCCTTTATAGCCTTTTTACTAGGCACTGCTCCTAATAGCCAGATTCCTACTCCACACTGATGAGGGGCAAAAACCCCGAAACAGCTGTCTGTGGATGGATACCATGCTTGGCATAGGTGGCTTTCCTTCATAGGATGCTGCCCTTCCCGTGGTTGTTCCTTCCCGGGGAAAGGCCTGGCTATTCACTGCTTGCGTCGAGAAACACGTGATGGTGTCTCCGCAGCTTCTTTACATGCATCTGCATATTTCCCATAAGGGATGGGGGCAGTGTTCTGGAATCACTGCGTTGAGAAACACGTGATGGTGTCTCCGCAGTGTTAGATGTTTTGGTTTCCCCGAGGCCAATCATCTGTGCCTTTATAGCCTTTTTACTAGGCACTGCTCCTAATAGCCAGATTCCTACTCCACACTGATGAGGGGCAAAAACCCCGAAACAGCTGTCTGTGGATGGATACCATGCTTGGCATAGGTGGCTTTCCTTCATAGGATGCTGCCCTTCCCGTGGTTGTTCCTTCCCGGGGAAAGGCCTGGCTATTCACTGCTTGCGTCGAGAAACACGTGATGGTGTCTCCGCAGCTTCTTTACATGCATCTGCATATTTCCCATAAGGGATGGGGGCAGTGTTCTGGAATCACTGCGTTGAGAAACACGTGATGGTGTCTCCGCAGTGTTAGATGTTTTGGTCTCCCCGAGGCCAATCATCTGTGCCTTTATAGCCTTTTTACTAGGCACTGCTCCTAATAGCCAGATTCCTACTCCACACTAATGAGGAGCAAAAACCCCGAAACAGCTGTCTGTGGATGGATACCATGCTTGGCATAGGTGGCTTTCCTTCATAGGATGCTGCCCTTCCCGTGGTTGTCCCTTCCCGGGGAAAGGCCTGGCTATTCACTGCTTGCGTCGAGAAACACGTGATGGTGTCTCCGCAGCTTCTTTACATGCATCTGCATATTTCCCATAAGGGATGGGGGCAGTGTTCTGGAATCACTGCGTTGAGAAACACGTGATGGTGTCTCCGCAGTGTTAGATGTTTTGGTCTCCCCGAGGCCAATCATCTGAGCCTTTATAGCTTTTTACTAGGCACTGCTCCTAATAGCCAGATTCCTACTCCACACTGATGAGGGGCAAAAACCCCGAAACAGCTGTCTGGAGTGAGGTTTTCTGGAGCAATCCAGACCCTTTTGCAGAGAATTCTGTTTTTTTCTGTGGTCGTTTGTACCGACAGCTTTGAAGATGAGTTATGTGAAGAACACCATCCGAGTGACGTTGGAGCCATCTATCCGGGCAAGGAACAGCGTGGTCTTTATTGTACGTGACCTTATTGAGGAAAAGGCTGGAGGAAAGCGGGAGAACATCTATAGCATCAATGAGTTCCCTAATCAAGGTAACTACGATGTTACTTTTATGTCGGAGCATTATTGCCTGAATGTCTATGAGTGGCTTCGGAATCATGCCGGAGATCCCTGTTTGAAGGGAGTCAAATGTGAACCACTGTTTGGTCTTCAGGAAAGGCAGGTGACTATCACTGTCTATAAACCCTTTACTGAACCTGCATTGTTGGAGAGCTTCCTCTCACAGTATTGTGACTTTGTTTCAACGGGAGAGAAGCAAGTGAACTGTTTAGGAATCTTCAATTGTCGATACAAATATTGTGTAAGGTTCAGAAGAGATCCTGGCAGTGTGGGTGGGTTCAGACACCCTCCGGCGAACTTCTCTGTGGCAGGGCATAGGGGTTTCCTCACGTACCCTGGGCAGCCTCTGTTTTGCAGGAGATGTTTCTCTTTTGGACATGTCCAGGCAGACTGCCAGAAGGGGCAGTGTTGCCGAAACTGCAAGAAGGAGGGGCATATGGCTGGTGATTGCCCGATGGCTAAGACCTGTGACGTGTGTGGTAGTAGTGACCACATGTATAAGGATTGTCCGTGGAGGGCGCCTAGACGCTCAGAGAGTGAATGGAGAGAGGAGGAGGAGAGAAGGAGGAGGTTGGCGACTATCAGGAAGGAAACTGAAAGAATGGAGAGAGAGGAAAGGAGGGAGAGGGAGAAGGAAAGACGCTCTGTGACTCCAGATGACATTGTGCTAGCACCCCGTGGTGCTATGAGTGATGCACAGAAGGAAGATAAGGAGTTTTGGATGGCGGCAAAAAAAGTAGAGAAGGGGTTTAATAAGGAAGATCAGGAAGAAGATGAGGAAGAAGATGATGACTCTACTGTGCCTGAAATGTTTTCTCTTGAGGAAGCAATGGATGCAACGGAGGAAGACGTGCGTATTTCTGAAGCTGAGAGCCCTGTGCACCCCTCAGATCCTCAGAATATTAGAGGGCTTTCTTCAGATCAGGACAGGGGTGCGAATAAGTGTCAGAGGGAGGAGGATGGGGAAAGTGATGAGGCATGCAGTAGTATGCCTAAGAGGAAAATTGGGCCAGCTAAAAAAAAATGGAGTGAGCACGAAGGGGTTAGTGGTTCAGAGACTTGCTGTTCAGTCCAAATGGCAGAGGAGGACAATGGTGATACTGGGTAAAATGAAAGCTCAGTGGATCTGTTGTTTTTTTTTCTCTTTCCTTTCTGTGAGTCTTGACCTTTGTCAAGGGCTTTTTGTGTAATGTGTGTAGTTTTGTGGTAATTTTTGCATTGTTTTTTGTTTTTATAGTATGGGTTTTTCTATAGTTTCTCAAAATGTGAGAGTTTTTAAGAAAGCGAGGAGGAGAGCAGCAATTTTGGATTTTTTAGCTATGCAGAGTGCATCTATTTTTTGTTTGCAAGAATGTGGGATTGTGGATGGTGTGAAAGGGGATGAGTGGTCTTATGGTGCGTCTGTGTGGTCTGGTAGTGCAAATAATAGAAATGATGGTGTGGGTATTTTAGTTAAGGGGCAGGAGGTTGTTTTGAATAATTATTTGGTGGTGGAGGTGGGGAGGTGTATCTTAGCAAATTTTGAATATAAAAATGCTAAGTTTTGTGTTATCAATATTTATGCGCCAGTAGAAAAAAATGAGCGTAAGTTATTATTTGAAAAAGTGAAGCTTTTTGTTCCAGGAAGAGTGCCTGTGGTGATTGTGGGCGATATGAATTGTGATGTGGGGGGAGTGAATGTGGATGTGTCTGGAAAAGTTTTGCTGGAGTTAGTTACTGACTTTGATTTGAGTGATATGCAGCGTGTGTGTAAGGTTAACCCTTTGTTAGATACCTTTTTTTCTGATAGTGGAAGGGCACAGTCCAGGTTGGATTATTGTTTTATTTCTAAAAATATTATTCCTGTTGGATATAAGCAGGATAGGGTCGTTTTTTCGGACCATGTTTGTGTGTTGTGCGAGTTAGATATTAATGTTAGTGGTGTGTTTGGAAAGGGTTTGTGGAAATTAAATGTGAAATTGTTGGAAAATGAAGCTGTGAGGAAGGAGTATGTGAGAAAGTATGAACAGTGGTGTAAAAGTAAGGAAGGTTTTGGGAATGTTTGTGAGTGGTGGGATTGGGTTAAGAGGCAGACAAAAAAGTTTTTTAAAAGTGTGGGGTATGAATTTGCGGCAATTAAGAGGGAAAAGTTTGTTAAGTTGAATGCCCGTTTATGTTTATTGTATAAATTGAGGGAAGGAGGAATGGAGGTGGAGGAGGGGATAAAAAAGGTTAAAAAAGAAATTAAAGAGTTTTTGGAAGAGAAAGGGAAGAGTATTATTTTTAGGGCAAAAATTGATAGAATGGAGCAAGATGAAAGGTGTTCGAGGTTTTTCTTTAAAAAGGTTATTGGGAAAAAACAGAGTATGGGTGTTTTGAATGCAGAGGATGGAAGAGAGGTAAGTGGGGAGGATATGTGTGAACATGTGGCTAAGTTTTATGAGAAGCTGTATGCAGTGAAGTGGAGGGATGAGGCGTTGGAGGAGGATGTACTAAGTGTATTAGAAAATAAATTGAGTGAGATGGAGAGAGAGAGAGTGATGGGTGAGGTGACAGGTGATGAGGTATGGAAGGTAATGAATAGCATGGCGTTAAATAAGACCCCAGGAGAGGATGGACTTCCTATAGAGCTTTATAGGGTGATGTGGCATGTGATTGGTAAGGATTTTGTGGATATGTGTAAGTATATGTGGTCTAGTATGGAGGTGGCTGAGAGTATGCGTGCAGGGATGGTTGTGTTAATACCTAAAAAAGGAGATTTGAAGAGTTTAAAAAATTGGAGACCGATAACGTTG
Organism: Ranitomeya imitator; assembly: GCF_032444005.1. Lineage (NCBI taxonomy): Eukaryota > Metazoa > Chordata > Amphibia > Anura > Dendrobatidae > Ranitomeya > Ranitomeya imitator. The sequence goes on along the minus strand of NC_091286.1, from coordinate 60,357,225 downwards.
TTGAATTGCGATTATAAGATCTATGCGAAAGTAATGGCGAATAGGATGCGTGATGTGATAGAGAGTGTGATTGGGGATGAACAGTGTTGTGCAGTGCCTGGGAGACGTATACATGAGTGTGTGTGTATGTTGAGAGATTGTTTGTGGGACTGTATGAGTCGGAAGAAGAGTGTATTTGTTTTGAGTTTGGACTTTGAAAAGGCGTATGATCGGTTATCACATAGTTTTTTGTTCCGGGTATTATTGAGAATGGGGTTTCCGCCTGATTTTGTTTGGAGGGTGAGGAGCTTATATAAAGACATTTATAGTTGTGTTTTGATGAATGGTTCTGTGGGTAGAAGAGTGAATGTTTTTTCAGGTGTGCGACAAGGTTGTCCTTTGTCTCCTGTGGTTTTTATTTGTGCGATTGAACCGTTGCTTTGTATGTTGAGAAAAGATAAAGTGATTAGAGGAGTACAAGTGCCAGGAGGTGGAGGGAGGGAATGGAAGGTTAGTGCTTATATGGATGACGTGTGTGTGTTGTGTGATTCAGAGTATTCTGTGAGGCGGGTGAAGTTATTAGCGTCTATTTTTTGTGGTGCGTCAGCATTTAAGGTGAATTGGGAGAAGAGTGAGTGTAAGGTTTTTGGGGGAGGGGTTTTAAGTAAGGATGTAGGAGTGAATGAGGTGACTGGGTCTATTAAGGTTTTGGGTGTGAAATTTTCAGAGAGTTTGGATGGGAAAGAAAGTTGGGATGATGCAAAAGGAAAGGTTGAGCGGAAGTTATGTTTTTGGAAGATGAGAAGTCTTTCGTTTTTTGGAAAAATCTTAGTTATTAAAAGTGTGATTTTGCCTATTTTCTTATATATTGCAGTGGTCTTTCCGCCGGGGTATATGTGTATGAGAGGGTTAAATAGGATTCTGTTTGTGTTTTTGTGGAATTCTAGAATGGAGAGGGCTAGGAGGGAGGTTTTGGTGAAACGTTTAGAAAAAGGTGGGTTGGGTTTTCCAAACCTTGAGGTGTTTTTTGGTGTAAATATTGTGGTTTTTGTGTTGAGGGTGATTAGGATGGATGGCAAGTTTTCTTGTCTGTGTAGGTTTTTGTTTGGGGCGTATTTATTTCGTTTGAAGTGGCGAGAGAGGGATCTGAGGTATCCGGTTGCTTTTGACGTGCCTAGATGGTATGTGTGGGTTTATAAATTTTTGGTGAAGTATGAGTTATGTGATGTGGATGTTAGGTTGTTGAGTAATAAGAAGGCTGTATATAGGATGATTGAATGTAGAGAGACAGAGTGTGGAATAAACATGGTAAGAGGGAATGATATAGAAAAAGTATGGAAGAAAGTGCGGTTAGACGGTATGACGAATAGGCAGAGTGAGATTGTGTGGCAGTCTTTGCATGGAGTGTTACCAGTTAGAGAATTTCAGAAGAATCGTGGGTTGGGGAGAAATGATATGTGTCCGAGAGGTGGGTGTGGTGGAAGGGAAAGTGTAATACATGTGTTTTGGAATTGTCATTATGCTAGGGAGGTGATTGGAAGAATGGGACCGTTGTGTAAAGAATTGTGTGGTGTGAGCTTGTTATCATTCGAGTTGTTCATGTTTGGCTTGGGAATGTGTGATGGAGTGAAGGAGAGAGTGTTGTGGTTAATAGTTGCATGTATAAAAGAAGTATTATGGGATGTGAGGAATGTGTATGTTTTTAAGAGAAAGGAAATTGCAGTAAAGAATAGTCTAAAAGTGATTTTGGGGAAGATGTATGTGTGTTTTCTATGGGATAAAAGAAGAAGGGGGGAGGTGGATGCCGAGGGGATTTGGAAGGTGAAGAAGTGGAGATACCTTGTAAATATGTCTTGACTTGCTTTTTCTGATGTTGTATTAAACTGAAATTTTTCGATGATGATGGGAACAGCTTTTGTGTTTTGGATTTGACGCAGCTGTTTGGGATTTTTCTTTGGTCTTGGATTTCTGGACCGTGGATTTTCCCATCTGAGGGGAAAAAAAAAAAAAAAAAAAAAGAAACAGCTGTCTGGAGTGAGGTTTTCTGGAGCAATCCAGACCCTTTTGCAGAGAATTCTGTTTTTTTCTGTGGTCGTTTGTACCGACAGCTTTGAAGATGAGTTATGTGAAGAACACCATCCGAGTGACGTTGGAGCCATCTATCCGGGCAAGGAACAGCGTGGTCTTTATTGTACGTGACCTTATTGAGGAAAAGGCTGGAGGAAAGCGGGAGAACATCTATAGCATCAATGAGTTCCCTAATCAAGGTAACTACGATGTTACTTTTATGTCGGAGCATTATTGCCTGAATGTCTATGAGTGGCTTCGGAATCATGCCGGAGATCCCTGTTTGAAGGGAGTCAAATATGAACCACTGTTTGGTCTTCAGGAAAGGCAGGTGACTATCACTGTCTATAACCCCTTTACTGAACCTGCATTGTTGGAGAGCTTCCTCTCACAGTATTGTGACTTTGTTTCAACGGGAGAGAAGCAAGTGAACTGTTTAGGAATCTTCAATTGTTGATACAAATATTGTGTAAGGTTCAGAAGAGATCCTGGCAGTGTGGGTGGGTTCAGACACCCTCCGGCGAACTTCTCTGTGGCAGGGCATAGGGGTTTCCTCACGTACCCTGGGCAGCCTCTGTTTTGCAGGAGATGTTTCTCTTTTGGACATGTCCAGGCAGACTGCCAGAAGGGGCAGTGTTGCCGAAACTGCAAGAAGGAGGGGCATATGGCTGGTGATTGCCCGATGGCTAAGACCTGTGACGTGTGTGGTAGTAGTGACCACATGTATAAGGATTGTCCGTGGAGGGCGCCTAGACGCTCAGAGAGTGAATGGAGAGAGGAGGAGGAGAGAAGGAGGAGGTTGGCGACTATCAGGAAGGAAACTGAAAGAATGGAGAGAGAGGAAAGGAGGGAGAGGGAGAAGGAAAGACGCTCTGTGACTCCAGATGACATTGTGCTAGCACCCCGTGGTGCTATGAGTGATGCACAGAAGGAAGATAAGGAGTTTTGGATGGCGGCAAAAAAAGTAGAGAAGGGGTTTAATAAGGAAGATCAGGAAGAAGATGAGGAAGAAGATGATGACTCTACTGTGCCTGAAATGTTTTCTCTTGAGGAAGCAATGGATGCAACGGAGGAAGACGTGCGTATTTCTGAAGCTGAGAGCCCTGTGCACCCCTCAGATCCTCAGAATATTAGAGGGCTTTCTTCAGATCAGGACAGGGGTGCGAATAAGTGTCAGAGGGAGGAGGATGGGGAAAGTGATGAGGCATGCAGTAGTATGCCTAAGAGGAAAATTGGGCCAGCTAAAAAAAAATGGAGTGAGCACGAAGGGGTTAGTGGTTCAGAGACTTGCTGTTCAGTCCAAATGGCAGAGGAGGACAATGGTGATACTGGGTAAAATGAAAGCTCAGTGGATCTGTTGTTTTTTTTTCTCTCTCCTTTCTGTGAGTCTTGACCTTTGTCAAGGGCTTTTTGTGTAATGTGTGTAGTTTTGTGGTAATTTTTGCATTGTTTTTTGTTTTTATAGTATGGGTTTTTCTATAGTTTCTCAAAATGTGAGAGTTTTTAAGAAAGCGAGGAGGAGAGCAGCAATTTTGGATTTTTTAGCTATGCAGAGTGCATCTATTTTTTGTTTGCAAGAATGTGGGATTGTGGATGGTGTGAAAGGGGATGAGTGGTCTTATGGTGCGTCTGTGTGGTCTGGTAGTGCAAATAATAGAAATGATGGTGTGGGTATTTTAGTTAAGGGGCAGGAGGTTGTTTTGAATAATTATTTGGTGGTGGAGGTGGGGAGGTGTATCTTAGCAAATTTTGAATATAAAAATGCTAAGTTTTGTGTTATCAATATTTATGCGCCAGTAGAAAAAAATGAGCGTAAGTTATTATTTGAAAAAGTGAAGCTTTTTGTTCCAGGAAGAGTGCCTGTGGTGATTGTGGGTGATATGAATTGTGATGTGGGGAGAGTGAATGTGGATGTGTCTGGAAAAGTTTTGCTGGAGTTAGTTACTGACTTTGATTTGAGTGATATGCAGCGTGTGTGTAAGGTTAACCCTTTGTTAGATACCTTTTTTTCTGATAGTGGAAGAGCACAGTTCAGGTTGGATTATTGTTTTATTTCTAAAAAATATTATTCCTATTGGATATAAGCAGGATAGGGTCGTTTTTTCGGACCATGTTTGTGTGTTGTGCGAGTTAGATATTAATGTTAGTGGTGTGTTTGGAAAGGGTTTGTGGAAATTAAATGTGAAATTGTTGGAAAATGAAGATGTGAGGAAGGAGTATGTGAGAAAGTATGAACAGTGGTGTAAAAGTAAGGAAAGTTTTGGGAATGTTTGTGAGTGGTGGGATTGGGTTAAGAGGCAGACAAAAAAGTTTTTTAAAAGTGTGGGGTATGAATTTGCGGCAATTAAGAGGGAAAAGTTTGTTAAGTTGAATGCCCGTTTATGTTTATTGTATAAATTGAGGGAAGGAGGAATGGAGGTGGAGGAGGGGATAAAAAAGGTTAAAAAAGAAATTAAAGAGTTTTTGGAAGAGAAAGGGAAGAGTATTATTTTTAGGGCAAAAATTGATAGAATGGAGCAAGATGAAAGGTGTTCGAGGTTTTTCTTTAAAAAGGTTATTGGGAAAAAGCAGAGTATGGGTGTTTTGAATGCAGAGGATGGAAGAGAGGTAAGTGGGGAGGATATGTGTGAACATGTGGCTAAGTTTTATGAGGAGCTGTATGCAGTGAAGTGGAGGGATGAGGCGTTGAAGGAGGATGTACTAAGTGTATTAGAAAATAAATTGAGTGAGATGGAGAGAGAGAGAGTGATGGGTGAGGTGACAGGTGATGAGGTATGGAAGGTAATGAATAGCATGGCGTTAAATAAGACTCCAGGAGAGGATGGACTTCCTATAGAGCTTTATAGGGTGATGTGGCATGTGATTGGTAAGGATTTTGTGGATATGTGTAAGTATATGTGGTCTAGTATGGAGGTGGCTGAGAGTATGCGTGCAGGGATGGTTGTGTTAATACCTAAAAAAGGAGATTTGAAGAGTTTAAAAAATTGGAGACCGATAACGTTGTTGAATTGCGATTATAAGATCTATGCGAAAGTAATGGCGAATAGGATGCGTGATGTGATAGAGAGTGTGATTGGGGATGAACAGTGTTGTGCAGTGCCTGGGAGACGTATACATGAGTGTGTGTGTATGTTGAGAGATTGTTTGTGGGACTGTATGAGTCGGAAGAAGAGTGTATTTGTTTTGAGTTTGGACTTTGAAAAGGCGTATGATCGGTTATCACATAGTTTTTTGTTCCGGGTATTATTGAGAATGGGGTTTCCGCCTGATTTTGTTTGGAGGGTGAGGAGCTTATATAAAGACATTTATAGTTGTGTTTTGATGAATGGTTCTGTGGGTAGAAGAGTGAATGTTTTTTCAGGTGTGCGACAAGGTTGTCCTTTGTCTCCTGTGGTTTTTATTTGTGCGATTGAACCGTTGCTTTGTATGTTGAGAAAAGATAAAGTGATTAGAGGAGTACAAGTGCCAGGAGGTGGAGGGAGGGAATGGAAGGTTAGTGCTTATATGGATGACGTGTGTGTGTTGTGTGATTCAGAGTATTCTGTGAGGCGGGTGAAGTTATTAGCGTCTATTTTTTGTGGTGCGTCAGCATTTAAGGTGAATTGGGAGAAGAGTGAGTGTAAGGTTTTTGGGGGAGGGGTTTTAAGTAAGGATGTAGGAGTGAATGAGGTGACTGGGTCTATTAAGGTTTTGGGTGTGAAATTTTCAGAGAGTTTGGATGGGAAAGAAAGTTGGGATGATGCAAAAGGAAAGGTTGAGTGGAAGTTATGTTTTTGGAAGATGAGAAGTCTTTCGTTTTTTGGAAAAATCTTAGTTATTAAAAGTGTGATTTTGCCTATTTTCTTATATATTGCAGTGGTCTTTCCGCCGGGGTATATGTGTATGAGAGGGTTAAATAGGATTCTGTTTGTGTTTTTGTGGAATTCTAGAATGGAGAGGGCTAGGAGGGAGGTTTTGGTGAAACGTTTAGAAAAAGGTGGGTTGGGTTTTCCAAACCTTGAGGTGTTTTTTGGTGTAAATATTGTAGTTTTTGTGTTGAGGGTGATTAGGATGGATGGCAAGTTTTCTTGTCTGTGTAGGTTTTTGTTTGGGGCGTATTTATTTCGTTTGAAGTGGCGAGAGAGGGATCTGAGGTATCCGGTTGCTTTTGACGTGCCTAGATGGTATGTGTGGGTTTATAAATTTTTGGTGAAGTATGAGTTGTGTGATGTGGATGTTAGGTTGTTGAGTAATAAGAAGGCTGTATATAGGATGATTGAATGTAGAGAGACAGAGTGTGGAATAAACATGGTAAGAGGGAATGATATAGAAAAAGTATGGAAGAAAGTGCGGTTAGACGGTATGACGAATAGGCAGAGTGAGATTGTGTGGCAGTCTTTGCATGGAGTGTTACCAGTTAGAGAATTTCAGAAGAATCGTGGGTTGGGGAGAAATGATATGTGTCCGAGAGGTGGGTGTGGTGGAAGGGAAAGTGTAATACATGTGTTTTGGAATTGTCATTATGCTAGGGAGGTGATTGGAAGAATGGGACCGTTGTGTAAAGAATTGTGTGGTGTGAGCTTGTTATCATTCGAGTTGTTCATGTTTGGCTTGGGAATGTGTGATGGAGTGAAGGAGAGAGTGTTGTGGTTAATAGTTGCATGTATAAAAGAAGTATTATGGGATGTGAGGAATGTGTATGTTTTTAAGAGAAAGGAAATTGCAGTAAAGAATAGTCTAAAAGTGATTTTGGGGAAGATGTATGTGTGTTTTCTATGGGATAAAAGAAGAAGGGGGGAGGTGGATGCCGAGGGGATTTGGAAGGTGAAGAAGTGGAGATACCTTGTAAATATGTCTTGACTTGCTTTTTCTGATGTTGTATTAAACTGAAATTTTCCGATGATGATGGGAACAGCTTTTGTGTTTTGGATTTGACGCAGCTGTTTGGGATTTTTCTTTGGTCTTGGATTTCTGGACCGTGGATTTTCCCATCTGAGGGGAAAAAAAAAAAAAAAAAAAAAGAAACAGCTGTCTGGAGTGAGGTTTTCTGGAGCAATCCAGACCCTTTTGCAGAGAATTCTGTTTTTTTCTGTGGTCGTTTGTACCGACAGCTTTGAAGATGAGTTATGTGAAGAACACCATCCGAGTGACGTTGGAGCCATCTATCCGGGCAAGGAACAGCGTGGTCTTTATTGTACGTGACCTTATTGAGGAAAAGGCTGGAGGAAAGCGGGAGAACATCTATAGCATCAATGAGTTCCCTAATCAAGGTAACTACGATGTTACTTTTATGTCGGAGCATTATTGCCTGAATGTCTATGAGTGGCTTCGGAATCATGCCGGAGATCCCTGTTTGAAGGGAGTCAAATATGAACCACTGTTTGGTCTTCAGGAAAGGCAGGTGACTATCACTGTCTATAACCCCTTTACTGAACCTGCATTGTTGGAGAGCTTCCTCTCACAGTATTGTGACTTTGTTTCAACGGGAGAGAAGCAAGTGAACTGTTTAGGAATCTTCAATTGTTGATACAAATATTGTGTAAGGTTCAGAAGAGATCCTGGCAGTGTGGGTGGGTTCAGACACCCTCCGGCGAACTTCTCTGTGGCAGGGCATAGGGGTTTCCTCACGTACCCTGGGCAGCCTCTGTTTTGCAGGAGATGTTTCTCTTTTGGACATGTCCAGGCAGACTGCCAGAAGGGGCAGTGTTGCCGAAACTGCAAGAAGGAGGGGCATATGGCTGGTGATTGCCCGATGGCTAAGACCTGTGACGTGTGTGGTAGTAGTGACCACATGTATAAGGATTGTCCGTGGAGGGCGCCTAGACGCTCAGAGAGTGAATGGAGAGAGGAGGAGGAGAGAAGGAGGAGGTTGGCGACTATCAGGAAGGAAACTGAAAGAATGGAGAGAGAGGAAAGGAGGGAGAGGGAGAAGGAAAGACGCTCTGTGACTCCAGATGACATTGTGCTAGCACCCCGTGGTGCTATGAGTGATGCACAGAAGGAAGATAAGGAGTTTTGGATGGCGGCAAAAAAAGTAGAGAAGGGGTTTAATAAGGAAGATCAGGAAGAAGATGAGGAAGAAGATGATGACTCTACTGTGCCTGAAATGTTTTCTCTTGAGGAAGCAATGGATGCAACGGAGGAAGACGTGCGTATTTCTGAAGCTGAGAGCCCTGTGCACCCCTCAGATCCTCAGAATATTAGAGGGCTTTCTTCAGATCAGGACAGGGGTGCGAATAAGTGTCAGAGGGAGGAGGATGGGGAAAGTGATGAGGCATGCAGTAGTATGCCTAAGAGGAAAATTGGGCCAGCTAAAAAAAAATGGAGTGAGCACGAAGGGGTTAGTGGTTCAGAGACTTGCTGTTCAGTCCAAATGGCAGAGGAGGACAATGGTGATACTGGGTAAAATGAAAGCTCAGTGGATCTGTTGTTTTTTTTTCTCTCTCCTTTCTGTGAGTCTTGACCTTTGTCAAGGGCTTTTTGTGTAATGTGTGTAGTTTTGTGGTAATTTTTGCATTGTTTTTTGTTTTTATAGTATGGGTTTTTCTATAGTTTCTCAAAATGTGAGAGTTTTTAAGAAAGCGAGGAGGAGAGCAGCAATTTTGGATTTTTTAGCTATGCAGAGTGCATCTATTTTTTGTTTGCAAGAATGTGGGATTGTGGATGGTGTGAAAGGGGATGAGTGGTCTTATGGTGCGTCTGTGTGGTCTGGTAGTGCAAATAATAGAAATGATGGTGTGGGTATTTTAGTTAAGGGGCAGGAGGTTGTTTTGAATAATTATTTGGTGGTGGAGGTGGGGAGGTGTATCTTAGCAAATTTTGAATATAAAAATGCTAAGTTTTGTGTTATCAATATTTATGCGCCAGTAGAAAAAAATGAGCGTAAGTTATTATTTGAAAAAGTGAAGCTTTTTGTTCCAGGAAGAGTGCCTGTGGTGATTGTGGGTGATATGAATTGTGATGTGGGGAGAGTGAATGTGGATGTGTCTGGAAAAGTTTTGCTGGAGTTAGTTACTGACTTTGATTTGAGTGATATGCAGCGTGTGTGTAAGGTTAACCCTTTGTTAGATACCTTTTTTTCTGATAGTGGAAGAGCACAGTTCAGGTCGGATTATTGTTTTATTTCTAAAAAATATTATTCCTATTGGATATAAGCAGGATAGGGTCGTTTTTTCGGACCATGTTTGTGTGTTGTGCGAGTTAGATATTAATGTTAGTGGTGTGTTTGGAAAGGGTTTGTGGAAATTAAATGTGAAATTGTTGGAAAATGAAGCTGTGAGGAAGGAGTATGTGAGAAAGTATGAACAGTGGTGTAAAAGTAAGGAAAGTTTTGGGAATGTTTGTGAGTGGTGGGATTGGGTTAAGAGGCAGACAAAAAAGTTTTTTAAAAGTGTGGGGTATGAATTTGCGGCAATTAAGATGGAAAAGTTTGTTAAGTTGAATGCCCGTTTATGTTTATTGTATAAATTGAGGGAAGGAGGAATGGAGGTGGAGGAGGGGATAAAAAAGGTTAAAAAAGAAATTAAAGAGTTTTTGGAAGAGAAAGGGAAGAGTATTATTTTTAGGGCAAAAATTGATAGAATGGAGCAAGATGAAAGGTGTTCGAGGTTTTTCTTTAAAAAGGTTTTTGGGAAAAAGCAGAGTATGGGTGTTTTGAATGCAGAGGATGGAAGAGAGGTAAGTGGGGAGGATATGTGTGAACATGTGGCTAAGTTTTATGAGGAGCTGTATGCAGTGAAGTGGAGGGATGAGGCTTTGGAGGAGGATGTACTAAGTGTATTAGAAAATAAATTGAGTGAGATGGAGAGAGAGAGAGTGATGGGTGAGGTGACAGGTGATGAGGTATGGAAGGTAATGAATAGCATGGCGTTAAATAAGACCCCAGGAGAGGATGGACTTCCTATAGAGCTTTATAGGGTGATGTGGCATGTGATTGGTAAGGATTTTGTGGATATGTGTAAGTATATGTGGTCTAGTATGGAGGTGGCTGAGAGTATGCGTGCAGGGATGGTTGTGTTAATACCTAAAAAAGGAGATTTGAAGAGTTTAAAAAATTGGAGACCGATAACGTTGTTGAATTGCGATTATAAGATCTATGCGAAAGTAATGGCGAATAGGATGCGTGATGTGATAGAGAGTGTGATTGGGGATGAACAGTGTTGTGCAGTGCCTGGGAGACGTATACATGAGTGTGTGTGTATGTTGAGAGATTGTTTGTGGGACTGTATGAGTCGGAAGAAGAGTGTATTTGTTTTGAGTTTGGACTTTGAAAAGGCGTATGATCGGTTATCACATAGTTTTTTGTTCCGGGTATTATTGAGAATGGGGTTTCCGCCTGATTTTGTTTGGAGGGTGAGGAGCTTATATAAAGACATTTATAGTTATGTTTTGATGAATGGTTCTGTGGGTAGAAGAGTGAATGTTTTTTCAGGTGTGCGACAAGGTTGTCCTTTGTCTCCTGTGGTTTTTATTTGTGCGATTGAACCGTTGCTTTGTATGTTGAGGAAAGATAAAGTGATTAGAGGTGTACAAGTGCCAGGAGGTGGGGGGAGGGAATGGAAGGTCAGTGCTTATATGGATGACGTGTGTGTGTTGTGTGATTCAGAGTATTCTGTGAGGCGGGTGAAGTTATTAGTGTCTATTTTTTGTGGTGCGTCAGCATTTAAGGTGAATTGGGAGAAGAGTGAGTGTAAGGTTTTTGGGGGAGGGGTTTTAAGTAAGGATGTAGGAGTGAATGAGGTGACTGGGTCTATTAAGGTTTTGGGTGTGAAATTTTCAGAGAGGTTGGATGGGAAAGAAAGTTGGGATGATGCAAAAGGAAAGGTTGAGCGGAAGTTATGTTTTTGGAAGATGAGAAGTCTTTCGTTTTTTGGAAAAATCTTAGTTATTAAAAGTGTGATTTTGCCTATTTTCTTATATATTGCAGTGGTCTTTCCGCCGGGGTATATGTGTATGAGAGGGCTAAATAGGATTCTGTTTGTGTTTTTGTGGAATTCTAGAATGGAGAGGGCTAGGAGGGAGGTTTTGGTGAAACGTTTAGAAAAAGGTGGGTTGGGTTTTCCAAACCTTGAGGTGTTTTTTGGTGTAAATATTGTGGTTTTTGTGTTGAGGGTGATTAGGATGGATGGCAAGTTTTCTTGTCTGTGTAGGTTTTTGTTTGGGGCGTATTTATTTCGTTTGAAGTGGCGAGAGAGGGATCTGAGGTATCCGGTTGCTTTTGACGTGCCTAGATGGTATGTGTGGGTTTATAAATTTTTGGTGAAGTATGAGTTATGTGATGTGGATGTTAGGTTGTTGAGTAATAAGAAGGCTGTATATAGGATGATTGAATGTAGAGAGACAGAGTGTGGAATAAACATGGTAAGAGGGAATGATATAGAAAAAGTATGGAAGAAAGTGCGGTTAGACGGTATGACGAATAGGCAGAGTGAGATTGTGTGGCAGTCTTTGCATGGAGTGTTACCAGTTAGAGAATTTCAGAAGAATCGTGGGTTGGGGAGAAATGATATGTGTCCGAGAGGTGGGTGTGGTGGAAGGGAAAGTGTAATACATGTGTTTTGGAATTGTCATTATGCTAGGGAGGTGATTGGAAGAATGGGACCGTTGTGTAAAGAATTGTGTGGTGTGAGCTTGTTATCATTCGAGTTGTTCATGTTTGGCTTGGGAATGTGTGATGGAGTGAAGGAGAGAGTGTTGTGGTTAATAGTTGCATGTATAAAATAAGTATTATGGGATGTGAGGAATGTGTATGTTTTTAAGAGAAAGGAAATTGTAGTAAAGAATAGTCTAAAAGTGATTTTGGGGAAGATGTGTGTTTTCTATGGGATAAAAGAAGAAGGGGGGAGGTGGATGCCGAAGGGATTTGGAAGGTGAAGAAGTGGAGATACCTTGTAAATATGTCTTGACTTGCTTTTTCTGATGTTGTATTAAACTGAAATTTTCCGATGATGATGGGAACAGCTTTTGTGTTTTGGATTTGACGCAGCTGTTTGGGATTTTTCTTTGGTCTTGGATTTCTGGACCGTGGATTTTCCCATCTGAGGGGAAAAAAAAAAGAAACAGCTGTCTGTGGATGGATACCATGCTTGGCATAGGTGGCTTTCCTTTATAGGATGCTGCCCTTCCCGTAGTTGTTCCTTCCCGAGGAAAGGCCTGGCTATTCACTGCTTGTGTCGAGAAACACGTGATGGTGTCTCCGCAGCTTCTTTACATGCATCTGCATATTTCCCATAAGGGATGGGGGCAGTGTTCTGGAATCACTGCGTTGAGAAACACGTGATGGTGTCTCCGCAGTGTTAGATGTTTTGGTCTCCCCGAGGCCAATCATCTGTGCCTTTATAGCCTTTTTACTAGGCACTGCTCCTAATAGCCAGATTCCTACTCCACACTGATGAGGGGCAAAAACCCCGAAACAGCTGTCTGTGGATGGATACCATGCTTGGCATAGGTGGCTTTCCTTCATAGGATGCTGCCCTTCCCGTGGTTGTTCCTTCCCGGGGAAAGGCCTGGCTATTCACTGCTTGCGTCGAGAAACACGTGATGGTGTCTCCGCAGCTTCTTTACATTATTCAAAATTGAAGGCATACTGAACCAGAATGGCTACCACAGCATCTTGCAGCGGCATGCTATTCCATCAGGTTTGCGTTTAGTTGGACCATCATATATTTTTCAACAGGACAATGACCCCAAACACACCTCCAGCTTGTGTAAGGGCTATTTGACCAAGAAGGAGAGTGATGGGGTGCTACGCCAGATGACCTGACCTCCATAGTCACCAGACCTGAACCCAATCGAGATGGTTTGGGGTGAGCTGGACGCAAAGTGAAGCCAAAAGGGCCAACAAGTGCTAAGCATCTCTGGGAACTCCTTCAAGATTGTTGGAAGACCATTCCCAGTGACTACCTCTTGAAGCTCGTCAAGAGAATGCCAAGAGTGTGCAAAGCAGTCATCCTGAAGTGATCCTGAAGTTACTGAACCGCCGCGCAACCTGCCCTACCCTCTCCTAATGTTTCATCACCCCTCCCCTGCAGACTGTGAGCCCTCGCGGGCAGGGTCCTCCCTCCTTATGTACCCGTGTGTCTGTTATCTGCTCATGTTTAATGTATTTGTCTATATTTGCCTCGTATTCACATGTAAAGCGCCATGGAATAAATGGCGCTATAAAAATGTATAATAATAATAATAATAATAATCAAAGCAAAATGTGGCTACTTTGAAGAACCTAGACTATAGGACATAATTTTAGTTGTTTCACACTTTTTTGTTAAGTATATAATTTCACATGTGTTAATTCATAGTTTTGATGCCTTCAGTGTAAATGTACAATTTTCATAGTCATGAAAAATCTTTAAATGAGAAGGTGTGTCCAAACTTTTGGGGCCCACAAGAATGCCTATGATCATTGCTCTGTTTAGGGGGTCATGCACTCCATATTTTTGGTCCAAGTGCTATCCATTAAAAAAAAGGTACTGCACTCAAACCAATGTTATTCTAAGGGGAAGTGCAGATGAATGACTTTTTTCACTGACTGAATCTGCATGTGAAAACAATAGCAGCATGCACGACTTTCCTCTGAAAATCTGATGAAACTCACCCATTCAAGTCTATGAATGTGAGAAAAAAAAAAATCGGATGCCATACAGAGCCACAATATAGCATCCGATTTTAATAAATACTTAAACTGTAAGTGGTCTTGTAAATGATTAATAGCTGATGAGTAAAAAAAATGGATTGCATGCAGACTGCACACAGATATGAGAAAATTTGCCTGTCTGAAAGATTTTTCTTTTACTGTCATCGAACCCTAGCCTCAGTTTTAAAGCGATTGCACTCAAAGTCACAAATTAAATAGCAATTTGTATACCTTTAGCAACTACGTTAACATGAATCTTATTATATTCCACTATTAGAGTTTTGTGGGGTTTTTAGAATAAATAAATCTTGACAAGCATTTTGTTTTAGCACAAAAAAAGAAATATAATTAGCTTATTCCACCTAGTAAATTAATCTGCATTCCAACTCATACCAATCTTCTGTTTATACAAAAAAATTGCAACAATACAGTTATTTTTTCCAGTCCTTTTTGCACAAAATTTATTTACAATGTTTACATTAAATGTTCCATGATGGGACTATGGAAAATGTATGCTTGACTGATGCCTTGCTGAGAAAGAAAGTCAATGTATTAAAAATAAATCATCTACAGTTCTTGCTTTTGCGTTGTATGACACAGGAAGTTATGCACAGATTGGTTGTTGTCGCTGCTGAATGGGGACACTGATGCTCTGTTGTGACAATTATGCTCCATACACATTGCCTTTTGGTTTCCATGCCTCATCCTACCAGTCTCCTTAAGACACTGCCTGCAACAGCTGATTAATCATTGTTGATGACTGCAGTTTTCCCATCCTTCCCGATTTACATCTGTTCAGGCCAATTCAAATATGGTGAGTAAATGAATTAGACATGCAAATTCAAGCCCCAGGCTAAAGAGAAAGAAACAGGGAGACAAAAAAAAAATTGAGAGACAAAGCTGCAGTGAAAGAGCGCATGGCTGAAATCCTTGTATCGAAGAAAAAAATCTTCTGCCTGACATACTTATTTTAATGCTTTAAAAATGACCTGCAAATGAGGACTTTCTGTCATCTGCAGGGTAACTGTAAGGCTTTATTTTCTTTAAGTAAGGAGGCTTCTGGAGGAAGTGAAGAGCTATGGAAACAACACACATAGTGTGGAAAAATTTCACATTTTTTTAAAAAAATCTATAAGAAACAACATAATATGGTTAACAGTATAATATCATTTACAATATTTCACTCTTTGTTCTCTTAATGTCTTATATATGTATTTATTGTGTCCCCAAACTTGATTTCAGCATCTTGTGTCTGCTTTTTTTTGGACGTCCCTGTGTCAAAACGGTCATGGACTCCAAGAGTGGAACACCACCATCGTGGCAGAAACAGAGTACGTGACATTTTTTTTTTTTCATTGCAGACAACATATATTCCCTTAAATTACTGAGCATGGATGTCCATTACATGCCCACTCATCGTTGGATCTCCTGTATTAAGTACTGAGGGGCTAGGTGCTGACATCGGCATTCCAGGGTGATGTGGTCCCCCGTGCATCATCATCGCTGGGTGGTGATGGTGTCCAGGAATGTAGGTATGCACAGACGGCCCATGACGCAGCTGAGCATGGTGTAAGGGCATCTGCGATGGAGGATAACTTGGCTGTCCCATACTCATACCCATCGGACCAGTCGAAGATATGTAATTCCCTGGCATACCTTGCAGTCCTGAGGAAGATATGTAAAATGAGTTATTGCCCCCAAACTCCAAGGGTAAGTAGCACATATATATAGTGAACTTCATGGTGAAAATTTTGGCAAAGTAGGAGGATCCTTTAGGCTTTGCATACAGTAGTACCTTACTACATAATTCGGGAGAGAATATAGTACGCATGGGTGGGCAAATCATTGGTGCAACCTGTGCAGCAGCACAGGTTCCCAAGTGGTAAAGGGGCCATGTCCACCTCCAAAAAAGGAGGAACTTTGCTTTTTATAAGCTATTGCAAAGGGCCCATATTTTGTTATTGCACAGGTACCCTCTTCTGTCTGTGTTCACCAGTAATGATAAGATATGTTTTCCTCCAAAGTTGAGTGATGTGGGTGCCAACAAGCCAGTCTGCCCTATTTTGGGTATTTAGATACAAGGCTAGGGAGGTAAGCTAAACTTTTGTCCAAGGTGAAGAAAAACTTTGGTTTAAAAAAGCCTTTTGAAGCCTTTCTAGTTATGGAAAGCCTTTTGAATGTTTTTCTTTTCTCTGTGCTAACATACATATGCAAAACCTGGACTATACATAAACAAGACAGAGAGGAATCAACACCTTCGAAATGCAGTGCTGTAGAAGGATGCAGTCAATATGGATGGCAAGAAGAACAACCAAATTAATTTTGGAACAAATCAAGCCAGACATCTCATTTGAAGCAAGGAACATTAAGCTATGACTTGCCTACTTTGGACACATCATTCAAAGAGAGCAATCACTGGAGAAGGACATCATGGTCAGAACAATAGAAGGAACAAGGCAAAGAGGAAGACCAGCAAACCAATGGCTTGATACTATCAAGATAACTTCGGAAAAGACCATGGTGGACCAATCTAGACAAGCACAAGATCAATCTTCCTACAGAGCTTTCATCCTTCAAGTCGCCTTGGCTCAAGATCAAGCCGAAGGCCATTAAAAAAAGAAGAGAAGTCTAGCTATGACTATTGCTAGAAAGTATAAAAAGACAGTAGTTGTTTAGTAAAACATTGTCATAAAATAGAATTCGTTAAGACTAGCTGTTAAATGGGAGACATTTTTTGTCCTTCATACATGCAAGAAATCAATAACTGTTAGCAATTAATTCCTTCCTTGTGATCATGAACGTTTAAAATAAATCAGACTACAAACTCAGTCAAGCTTTCACTAAATTTGAGAACAATGAGGAAACGGAACGTAAAACAATAGCCCCCCTGCTTTCCGAGGGCCTCTGTCTTCTGCATGGTTTGCTATAGTTGATGAAAACTGACAGGTGTATTGTCTCAGAGAGCTATAAGCTCCATAATCATCAAGGGTGAAAGGCATAACGCTATTTCTAAGTAGGTTCAATTGGCTTTAGTTCTAAGTAATGTTGCAGCGTGAACACCTTGGATTCAGGTCTCAGAGCTCCAGCAATGAAAGGCTGCTTAATCTAGCCTAAAGGAACGCTCTTTTTTTCCCCTTTTCTTTTTTTTTAACTAAACTCAGAAAAATTGCTCAGAAAATGTACCATATCCGCTGCTCTTTAATCAAAAGTGATGATATTTTTCATAATATCCTATTAATTTAATTGGTTATGAAGCATAGCATACATCATTTAAATTTAATTGACCCAGAAATTAAGAAACAATATTTAGATTAACTAAGCTGGAAATGTTCATGATGTGTGAGCGGGAGGCTGGTGCCTTCCTAGGCAGTTTGTTTCTGAGCCTGATATGTAATTTGGAATTCTGGGTAGCATCAGAATCACAATTAGGAAGGGACCACAGCAGTCGTTCTATACTAAACAAAAAACGAAAATCAGAATGGGTCTGACTCTGAACCCTTCTGCTACATTCCTTTAGAGAGAATAATATTTTTGCTGCTAAAAATGAAAAAAAAAAAATACAAAGCGAGATTGTGGTCCGTTTTTTTCTCTCTCTAGGCTTCACTAGGCCTGCAGCTGAAGATTGCATTAATGATCTCTATTTTTGTATACTGAATGAGTCAAATCCATTTGTCACACTGCAAGTGATGGCATACTTAATTTGGATATAGTCAATTAGCCCAGGCAAAGCTGCAGAACCTGCTGTGCACACCTCTATTTTGTATTCTTTTACTTTCCCTTTTCCACACGTAATCCTATTATACAGGAAGGACAAAGAGAGGCAAAGTGGAAATTCAAAGTTTTTCCTGTGTGGGATCTTAAATAGTGCTAGGATTTTATTTTTTTTCCCCCGAAAGATGAAGATCAAAAAGTCCATGTTTGCATATTCGTGTCTTGCAGGTTAGGGAAGAAGTGTAACTCATGCATCAACTGTGGTTAGACAGATTTATGACACTTTGGGGACATGCTCTTTCCTTTCCTTGCACTGCTGCAGACTGCTTACATTTTGCAAATCAGTCTGTTGCCATGGAAACCCCCTCCCCCACCTACTGCCTATTTCTTGTTTAGTCATGTGGTCAGTATTGTATAATAACAACAACACAAGAGTAAATGTACAATAAATGCAGTAGATGAATGAAACAAAATCAGTAAGAGATGAAAGAGGATACCCATAATTTTTTTTTTTGGGGGGGGGGTTGGAAAAGGAATGAACAAGCATGGAGCTATGGGCAAGGAGAACACAAATGAAGAAAATCCACAGTGCACAAAAATATAAAAACAACTCCTTGAGCAAAGTAGACAGAACATTTGTTGCCCCCTGTTGTACTTACTTCCCCCTTGCTTTGCCATTGGTTAACTAGTTGATGGTTACATGTAGTGCCATTGCCCCTCCATGCCCATATTCATGCCCATTCCACTCATAGGTCCTAAAAGGGAGATAAAATCCAAGAAGATGCCAGGAGATCAGAGAAGTAAACAGAGAAACCAAAGATCCCATGACGAAAACAAACCCAAAAGAAATCAAGATAAAGTAAAGCACCCAGATTGTAGCCACGTTATGATTCGCAAGAAAGGTAAAGATACAGCAAGAGATTAAATAAAAAGCTCAAACTAAACATTTACGTCTTTGTATAAATAAGTCAAAATTACAAAAAGAAAATGTTACCTGGCGCTCTGATTCCCATGTGTTGCTGACCATCCATTACAAAACCACTCATTGGTTGTCCATCGGGGTTATAAGGTGTTCCTTGACTTACTGAAATGTATAATGCAATTGTTATAATAGAGTATATATATTAATTTCACAAATTATCATCTTCCAAAAAACATCAACATAAAGATTAAAGGAGTAAACAAAATCACAAATTAATTTTAATCCTAAATGCCTATTTGATATCATAATCTAATCTTTTTTCTTACACATTTTAATTAAAAATTTCCTAAAGTTCCCTCACTACAATATCTAACTGCTTTATTTTTTTTCTACATCCTCTTTTATGAAGCTTCGTTTGAGAATCCCCGTGCATGCTGGGATACTCAAACGAAGCGTCATCAGGGGTAGATGCTATCATCACTGCCGTAGCTTCTGCCCCTCCCTGTAACAGAGCGTCATCAGTCACCTCCAATTCAGTGGTTGGCTAGTCTCTGCTCTACTGAGCTTTCGTCAGTTGCCAATTCCAATGTACGCTCGGTTGATTCTTGTCTCTGTTTACGTCACTTGCTGGGGCATCAGTGGTCTCTGAAAGCTAAGTACTCTTACAACATACACTGACAATCCGATCTCCTGCCGACACATTACTTCTGATCAGAGCTGGCAAAAGAGGGCACTGCCACTGTGCAAATCACACAGTGACAAATTTACTGAGCATATGTCTGAATACTCAATAGAGCAGGGTCTAGCCCAGCAGCTGAAATGGAGGTCACCAATGATGCTTTATTTCAGGGAGGGGGCAGAGGTTGTGGCATTGACAGCAGCCTCTTGCCCCTGATGACGCTTTGTTTGAGTATCCCAGTGCATGCTGGGAAAAGAGGAAGTAGAGAAAAAAGTGGTTAGATAGTGTAGTTAGGGTAGGATAGGGAATTTTGAATTAATGCGTATTAGAGAAAAGATTAGATTATGACATCAAATAGATAGGGATTTGGGATTAAAATGAATCTCTGTTTCATACCAACCCATTAATATAATTTTTCAGTTTCATCTAAATAACCCATGTTAGCATATTGCACCTAGTGCTTAGAAAACTAGACACTTAGTTAAGAAAGAAGTCCACCACCATTTTTCTCAACCAGCATGCCGATATTTAGCATGCTGGTATTTGGGTAATGTTGATATCCCTTGACTGGAATCAAGAGTATCCAACATACAGTAAGTAATAACCGATTTAGAATTCCCAAAGAAACTTAGTATGAGATATAGATGTTTTCTTGAATGGTAACGCATTTTTTAGTTGAACACAACAAGCTGACTTTAAAGTTACACGTCTGAAGGTTGTTAAGGTCTAAAAAAAAACTACCACATTGAATGTCTTTGAACTTTACTGAGTCCCATAAGGGATACTGACCCTGTTACCCTTTTGACAGGTAATAAAGTTTACAGCAATTCCACACCAAGCCATGCACCAGTGGTCAAAGTAGCAGAAAGTATAGCTGAGGAGAAAAACTAATACAAAAAATAAAAATATGTAACAATAGTCTAAAGAAAAGATCCAATTCATGTACTTTTTTATTTTTCCTTTTTTTTTTTTCTAACTCCCGGCATTTTATTTATTTACCAGGTACTGGACCTCCCGGTGAATGGCTTGAGGATGGTTTTCGCCTGCGTGACTTGAAAACAGTTACTATTGAAGACTTGCCTGCTCGATTGGACTGGTCTATCATAGGTTGGACTATTCTTCTTCTAGCATTTATAAACCTAGAAAAGGCAACAAAACACAATATGGTTATTGAGGTTTGTTACAAATTATTAAAAGTTCCGTCTACAATATAATGTTGGGGTTCTGACCATTACAAAGAGCAAAGCTGATGTAGTTTAGTCAGATGTTTTACATGCTGGGTGAAGCAGTCAGAAGCCCATGTAACCCCTTCTGACCTTCCAGAGTACAAGCTGGGGCTTCTGAGTTGATTTATGTTTGTCAGCTTTTACCACAGTCGGACTTTTCCATTTAAGCTCTACATGAGGGAATTAGCCAGGTTTGCTGAAAAACAATATGTGTACCATTCCAGTTGCAACTCTACAGGGAGAAAAAACACAAATCTCATAGAAGAGTGAAGCCTAATACAATAATCCGAGCAGGCCTATCCATATCTTTTGTTTTGTGACTAATTGTCAACTTTTATTAAAATCCCTTCTTTTTTTTTTCTTAAGAGTTTAATTCTATTTTAATGCCCACTATTAAGATAATGAACTGTGTGATGGCAGTATACCATCAAATGAGAGAACGTCTGGAGTTTTATCACCATTTGCTCACGCTGCTGGGGAGTTCAGAACAAGGCATTCAGCTTATAGAGACTATTTTTTTTTCCTTTGGTTTATTCAAAGAGTGGGGTCAGAACAAGGTCAATGCCATAGACCATTTGCTCCTATAATCCGGTTTTCTTCAGAAATCACGAAAGGTCAAAAAATATAAGACCATTCATTGACCATCTAAAATTAAAGTCATTTATCAACTAATGTGTTTTCAGTCTTGGCTCATTAGCATATACTATTTTTTTTTATATTCGATGTGCGTAGAAAAGTAATATTTATGTTTTGCATCTTTTTTCCTAGTCAATTAGTGTTAACTCAAAATATATTATCACCAACGACATGTGCAGATTCCCCAAATGTGAAACTTTATTGCATCAGGATAATACAACACTGTAAACACAAAAATTAAATTAAAATATGAGCACACGGGGAGTATGTAGTTATATAATTCCTCTTTATTCTGTTTTAATAACCTTCATCAAGCAAAGATGCTGGGATAACTTGGGAAATAAACCCCCCTCATCAACTGTCTTTCTTGATTGTCCAATTAAACATTATTTAATGAATTTTTGGTAGGTTACACTGGCAACAGTTTCTTTCAATATTAAATGTCATAAAAGTAGTGTTAATAAAAAAGAAATAAACAAACCTATTGTTAGGGAAAGCCTCTTTAACCTTCACTTTAGAGAGCATGTATCCCTCCCTTTGTGATATACACAAATTTCTGAATACCTTTCCTAGCAGGAGGTCTGTGCATAAACACTTTCCCGTGGCCTCATCAGACTGAGGTCCACTTGCCATTGTTCCCTAGCCGGAGTTCCACAGAACTTTGCATTTGGTTCAACTGTCTTTTTCTGTTAACTCTCATTCATTAGACATGGCAAATTAAAACATTTTAGCTATTATTCTAGAGTACTTTGAAGAAGAAGGAATTCTTTTTTATTGACAAAATGTATTAATTATTACAAATGTTTGTTGTGCTTTTATTGTTTTTTTTTTCCTTACTCCTCAGTTACTTTCTTTTTTAGCAACCATAAAAAATGTGGATTTTTTAGCTCAACTTTGTGTGTAAAACATCAATTTCTCTTTTTTTTGCCTTAAGGCTGCTTTCAAGAGAGAAGAACTAAACTTTTCTTTCTCTCTAGTCATAAAATGGCATTCTTGCCCCTCCCAAAAGAAGTCAAACTGAGGTCAGCATCCCATCCTCATATCTGCTTAAATAAACTGGTCCAGCTGTTTGTTTCCAAAATGGCCTCTGACCTCTCCCCTCATCTTTATGCTTTTTGTAATAGAAAGCTTCACTTTGCAACACCAGTTGTTGCTCTAAACAATGGACCAAATGATCTACAAATTTGGCTGAGTTGCCATAGCGCATGTGGCCATTATGTGGTCATACGAACCAAAAAAATTTGCATTAAACATCATCATCACTATTCCTACTGGGACTAAATCCCTTATCAGTATGTTTTTGGAGTGTAGAAAGAAACCGAAGCACGCGGAAGAAAAACACACAAACAGGGGGACAACATGCAAACTCCTTGTAGATTTTGTCCTTTGGTGGGATTTGAAACCAGGACTTCTGTGCTGAAAAGCACCAGTGCTAATCACTGAGCCACCATGCTGCCCATAGCACTATTGCTTTGCAGTGCTGAGATCCTTAATTCAAATTCCACCAAAGGCAACATCTGCAAGGAGTTTGCATGTTCTCCCCTTGTTTGCATGAGTTTCCTCCAAGTTCTCTGGTTTCCTCCCACACTGCAAAGCCATACTGAAAGGGAATTTACATTGTGAGCCCCGATGGGAACAATAATGAAGAAGTGTGTTGTTAAGCACTTATTTAATGGTGCAATATAAGTGAGTAAAATAACAAAATAAATCTATCTATCCATTTATCTATCTATCAATCTATCTATCTAATCTAGCCAGAGACCACCTCTTTCAGAGCTCACCCAAAAATGTCCTAACCTATGCACCTTAAGCTATTATTAGGGTGGACAATACATCAGCAGTTAAAAGATGAAGAATACCTGTGCAGACCACATTACAAGCTACAGCCTGTTCGCTATAACACATGAATGCTCCTCCATAAGACAATCTAACCTCTGGGCGATTAGTGAAGCTTCAAGAGCTGTAATCCTTTACAGCAAAACTCATGTGATAACATTCGAAGGCAAAAAAATACTATTTTTGGTGACCTTCATTTTTGCGTAGAGCAGGTAGACAGATGTCCCCGAAAAGTTTTTCGATATAAAATCATTTTATTACTATAACACTGAATTAAATTGATAAAGCTGAATAATATATTTGAAATCTTTAATACAAACAGGAATATACATATAATATAACATAAAAATTAAGAGAATGTGTATTAGAAAGACAAGGTCGGCAATTCAGGTTGGCCTGTTAGCCCTTTATAATGAGCAGTAGGGCTCTAAGCAGATAACCTTACTTTATATGCCAGGCAATGTGTACATGTCCAGTAATCATCCGTAAGAACGGATCCAACAGGAATGTGTTGGTAACAATTTTTTGCAGACACAACTCTTCTCCAGCTATAAAAGACTGAAAGACAAAAGTCTATTGAAAACGGATCCATTAAATATCTCTCCATTTGTCTTTCATTTAAAAAGGATCCGTTGTTTGCTAATTGGATCAGTTTCAAAAGGAAGAAAAACGGATGGCTATTTAACAGATCTGTCTTCCATAGACTCCAATGTTAAAGAAACAGATCCAGTTGAAATCGGCCAACAAATGTATGTCTGCACACATTTTTTCTCAACAGACTTGCTGGATCTATTCTAACGGATGACAACTGGACATGTGAACATAGCCTAAGTTAATGTGGCTGATTCCATTTAGTCCTTCAGTCATACAATGGTTGTTATGAGAATATTACGAAACACTGGATCCTCCTGGTCTGGGTTGGGGGGACTTTAGGGACAAGAAACAGCACAAAGCAATTTTGACAATATATGAAGCACTAATAACATGGGCCCTACATTCTGTAAAAAGTCTAGGTATCACCCAACAGTTTCCTTAGCGTGTCCTTTGCAGTTTTAGAAATTCAGCCTAAAGGAGCAAAAATTAGAAGCTCAATGTTCTGTCAACTAGTAAGGGTATATTATGACATAGGAAACATGGAAAGGGCAGAGAGATATAAATTGAAGCTCATGTGCCGCAGTACAAAATCTATAACAGAGCTCTAGACTTGATGTGTGTGTAATTTATAATACCGGTGGGGATTTATGGTGCCTTTTGGGCACCTTTGATAGTTTCCATTCAGCCTTGGCCAAGCTTTGCATATAAGCTTGGTTCATGTGTTTTCTATAGGGAGAGGAGAGAAAACTGCTGCCTTACATGTTTGGCAGTGACTTATCTTCCCTGGAAATGAAAGTTTTGGGCATTTTTAGTAAAACTCCCATTTTTGGTCTGTATTAAAATCATCTGTCTAGAAAGAGTCAAGAAGCCCCCATATACATGTATATGAAAGAATTTAAGTTCAGGGGCAAGTATTTATCTGCACCCCCTTTAGCTATACCCCTGGGAAAGGTAAATAAACTCTAAAGTGCCCTAGATGATATCACAAATTGTTGAAATAGTTTCATCCTACAAGAGAAAATCCACCAATACAGAAAGATTTAAGACATACTGATCATTTTTAATATTATTCTGCATTTATTCCAAAGAAGCCAGAGTTTCCAATAGAACAGAACTGTGTAAATTACACTCTAATGCTAATTACTTAATGTGCAGAACACTTTCAAACAAGTATCATTTGCCTTAAAAATTCTTTAAAACTGCTACCACAGCTTTCCCTTAATTAAATGTCATTACATAAAAATGTTTTAGCTTTTATTGCAGCGAAACAACTAATTATCTTTATGATCTTCATACTTTATTTCCATGCAGCTGTTCAGTTATATTCAATTCTGTATACACAAAGATGATACCAACATCGAAAATAATACAGATTGTGGCCAGCAGAATAATACATGGACACTCGGTCAAAGCCAGTGCAAGATACTACTGCTAAATATTGTATATATACTATACTGAGCATGTTTTATTGGGTCACATATATCATAACGCATATATTATAACTATAATGGTCTCTCACCAGCTAAACACGTTAGATTAAAATCAGATAAACATGATAATTTTGGGAGGACTCGCTAACCATAAAATGTGTACTTTGCCCACTCGCAGATGTCAAGGGAAAGAAGAATCAGACAGTTGGATTTCAACAGGTCCAATCATTTTGTTCTCTTGGAAGATAAGCCTATTATTCAATTTTCCCTATTCTGAGAGCATGCACAATCAGTTTATTTAAATATTTTACTATCCATTGTGGAATTTTAGAAATTATATGATACTACTACTACAGCTTGGTCATTATTACATTGTTCATTGAGGTTGACAACCACATTTCTACAGACCCTGAATTTCAATATGCATTGTCAAGCAGTGTTAGGATGTCACACACAGAGAACCCGTAAGGCTACATTCACATTTGCGTTGTTGGGCGCAGCGTTGGCAACACGACGCAACCAACAACGCATTTGCACAACGCTGCGTTTTGCGACGCATGCGTTGTCATAACAAAGCACAGAGCAGGAATTTCGCCACAGGAAAAACGCTACAAGTAGCATCCTCTGCGCCCTGTCTGTGCATCTAAATGACGCATGCGTCGTAAAACGCAGTACAACGCATACCGGCGCATGTCCATGCGCCCCCCATGATAAAGATAGGGGCGCATGACGCATGCGTCGGTATGCGTCAACGACGCTGCGCCCAAAGACGCAAATGTGAGCATAGTTTAAGCAGCATTAACCCATATTAGCTAATTTCAGCACTGCACTCATCATTTAACGCTGTTTTCTAGTAACTCAAATGTTTAGGAAAAGTTGCCAGCATAATCATAAAATCAGCATTTTAATATTGTGGACCAAATGTTAGAAATAGTAGGTGTGCACTTAGCGCTGAGCAGTCCAGCCCAGGAAGTAGCTGACATCATGCCCACAGAGGTATGGTTATAGTCTGCAGTGCTCCTTCACCTCCTTCTTGTTCTCTAAATCAAGCAAATGTGTGGGTAAAGCCTCAGGTTCAGGCATACACAGTGATCTTCTGCCTATGTGCTACTGCTTGCACTACCCTGACCAACCAAGAACTTCCATCTGCAATCTCACAGCAGATGCACTGATGTGTATAGTGATGACTCTGCAAGTAGTGGCAAGTTCTTCAGGCATGTACAGGGAACCTCTGCTTAGGACCCACTACTTGCAGGCTCAGTACTATAAACTCTGCTGTGAGATCTAAGAGGGAAGTGCTCGGCTTCGGGTCTGTACAGTGTGATGTCAGAGCAGTGGTACATAGGCAGAAAACCACTGTGCATGTCCGAAGTCACTCCTATAGCTGCTCATTTACGTGACTTATGGAGCAGGGAGCACTATAAAGACAATACCCACACCTCTGTGGGCGTGATATCGGCTGGCTGGGCTGCACTGCTCATCACTAAGTGCATGCCTTTCTGGCTTAATAATTATAAATATGATGCCACAATAATAAAATACAGAATTTGTGATGATGCTGGAAACATTTCCTAAACATTGCGGTTGCTAGAAATCAGCGATAAATGTTTCATACAGCATTGTCATTAGTTGATAGTGGTAAATCCTGCTGTGAGGTTCACTTTAAATCTTCCAAACCCAGATATTGGAAAGACTGTTCAACCATTTAATGGACAGCCATTTAGCTTTTATAGGAGTGGTCGTCACACAAGCACATTACAGCTGCCATAGTCTCTAATGGAGTGGTGTTCACACAAGCACATTTCCAATCG
This sequence comes from Ranitomeya imitator, assembly GCF_032444005.1. NCBI lineage: Eukaryota > Metazoa > Chordata > Amphibia > Anura > Dendrobatidae > Ranitomeya > Ranitomeya imitator. Next base: position 60,330,723 of record NC_091286.1, on the reverse strand, counting down.
ATTGACGCAGGTCATATGGGACCATTGTTCTTGGGAATCTTGAAGGTCCCATTGGTGGTATCCCCACCAATCCACCATTTATCCTACTTTTTCCAAATCTAGGCAACCTCCTTTACTTGCAGTATGTCATCAAGCCACTAAAAAACCTTCATGCATGCCTTCCCATAAACCAGGAAGTGACTGTCTAAAGCCCCTCGCCTGTGCATGGGAGTTTGATAAAGAAGGGTCTCATTGATGTTCAATCATCATAATTAAGAAGCTCATTTTTTTAAACTTTCAATACTTGGTAAATTTACAGCCGTTCAGGAAACCCTATGAAACCACAAGCGACAACTTATCAAGTCATATTTTGGCAGTGTGAATCAGCCTTTGTCTGTCTCTTGTGCCGCTGAATAAAAAGAGGACCCCAAACTGCTAAACATTATTCACATTGCAAGAGAGAAAAAAAAAGGAGAGGCTGTATGCATGCTTGACTAACCGCCTACTTCAGAAACATAATATTGGAATTTACTCAAATCACAGCAAGACCATCAATCATACGAATCAGTAGATTTTCTTTCAAGCCCAGTTTTACACCTCAGGCAGTAATGAAAAATTTGTACCATGTAGCAAAAACAGAGCACTATGTCAAAGCCTTTCCAGTATAAGGATATGATAAAACACCAAGGGTAAAAATGATCAATTAGCTGACAAATGAAATGATGCGAGGACAATGCAGAAGACGCATATAGCTTTATATTTACAGTCGCAGTCTTTTCTCGTGAAGCTCAGCATGGAAGTTGGAATTTTCAGTGATGGAGTGTTTGACAACGCAAAACTACACAAACACAGGAAATGTCACAATTTGCATAATTTTTACTGAAGCTATTCGCAGTGTATTAAAAAGGCATTTCCATAGTATCTGCAGGCGCAGAGATATGTGATTCATGATGTATTAGTTACTAAAAGAGTAGAGCAACCTGGAATGGAGGTTCACATGTACAGTTATAATTATTAAAGCTCTTCTCCCATCCAAGATATGTGCTCAAGAATATTTCTATAACTTTATTTTGCACAGCAATTGACTTGTTAGAGCAGTAGTTTACTTTGCAGAGCTGCTCTTCATACTGTAAGTTTCAACCATAGTCTTCTATGCTTATTTCTTCTTTCGCATTGTGTCGGTCAGTCTTATGTGACTTAGCTGAATTACAAGATTTTCTTGCACTGAGGGAAAAACATCTGTATGACAACCAATATATACCCTATGAGCGAATTGATTTAACAGATTTGGAATTTTTTGGATTTACTTAGCATGAATCCAGAAAAATGACTGTCAGCAGCACGGTGCCTCACGTCTCCATGTGATGTCTGGTCAGCGCTGGAAGATCCAGGCTGGAAACTGACCCAAAGCCCCTATCCAGAGCAAGCACTAATTGTAGAGATGACTACTTTTTTTATTTTTTTAACCCCTTACAGGTCTTTCATTTATTATGATTGGAAATCGGGAGACACTTCAAAGCACTTTTTTTTTGTGCAAATTTGATTAGGACAGGATTACAATTGGACAAAATCAAATCTAAGGGGCAATTTAGAAAATAATGCCAGAAGAAAATGCCCGAAAAAATGAAGATTTGCTTATCTCTACCTATGAGCTAACAGTTTTAAGTTCACTATGGGCCATTATATCTTTTGTACCCTGTGTTAGGTCTCGAGTTTCCACTTCTGCACAGGGGGAATCTCGAGCCGTCTCCGCTGCGGTCTCCCATTCCTATCCAGCCGCAGTGGAGTCTGCTCAGCAGGGACATCAGTCCCAGCATCTTGCTCGGTCTCACTATGTACAGAGAGTTACTGCTGCTTCTTCAGCTCCTGCCATTAAAGTCAGTGCTGGTCAGCAGCGAGCGGACTTCTCTGGGACTAAGTCCTTGTTTGCGCACACTGAGCATGCCCAGGGCAAGATCTCCCGTTGGAGATCGAGGGTCACGTGCTCAGGCTCTGCAGCGCATTCCATTGGTCCTCTTGGCAGGTCTTGGAAGGGCAAAGTTTCTGTGGCCACTTCCTGTCCTGCAACTATTTAAACTGCGCATGACCGCACGGCCATGCGCTAGTGTACAATTATTATGTGTGTGTGTAGATGGATGTATGTCGATGGATGAAAGCTCCTAATTATCCCTCGCTAGAGTTGTTGGCTGCTCGCGGATGATGGTAGCTCTCTAGCGCCCGACTATCCATCTGTATGTTAGGCTATGTTCACATTAGCGTTGCGCCGCCCTGCGTCGGCGACGCAACGCGCGACGCACGGAAAAATGCGCGCAAACGCGCGCAAAAACGCGCGCGTTTTGCGACGCGTGCGTCGTTTTTGACGAAAATCGGACGCACAGAAAATGCAACTTGTTGCATTTTCTTGCGTCCGACGCTAGCGTCGGAAACGACGCACGTGGCGAAAAACGCCACCCAAAAAACGCACGCGTCCCCTATGTTAAACATAGGGGCGCGTCGCCGCTGCGTCGCCGCTGCGTCGCCGACGCAACAGCGGCGCAACGCTAATGTGAACGTAGCCTTACACACATCACAGCGTCCTATAGCTGTACCTGCCAGTACGGCGCCGTGCGCTTGCCTTGCGCATTCCATACCCAAGCTTGGGTGGTTAGTGGCATCCGTTAGTGCGGCATCGCACTCACTCTTGTGCTCATATATTTCTATAAGGTTCTCTATACACCCAGTTGCGGTGTTGTGCCAGCAAGGGTCTAATCGGACTTCAATCCCTTTTGGGGTTAAGTTCGCTGACTACTTACTCGCGCTCTATGTGCGGTACCGCGGTCCTGTGACTTAACAGGATCGCTTTCTTCACGCTGGGTGAGGTTGAACCCACGTGTGTATACTTAAAGTATCGCCATATAGTCTGTCATTTACTAGCAGCGGGTTTCGCCTGCACGGTGGACCCCGGACTGCGAACGCATCTATATCATCTTTCTTGGTGCGTTCCGCCAGTCCTAACATTACACTAGCGCCAGGGTCTGGCTAGTGATGACGGACAAACAGCAATCCTTGCGGTATATCCAGCAGCTGGAGGGTAGGTTGGCGGCTCTCGAGAGCGCAACCTCAGCTGTGGATGTTACTGCAGTTGCTGTACAGGCTGCCAGCGTAGCTGCAGCAACTTTGTCCA